>NC_068429.1:30328037-30475153 GCF_023373465.1 Oncorhynchus keta
ACAACCATATTTTAATTTTTGGGTTACCAGTTGCACAACAATGCACGTGCATTTGCAATATGATTCTATAGTGAAAAAACATCACCTAATGGACATGATGAAATCAACACAACAAGTGATGGAAATGTACAACTATCACTGCTCGGCCATCCTGTGTTCATCAGACCAGTCAATTTCACATTCCTGCAGGATTTTATAGCATGACAAATTCGTGATGGTACCTGCCCATTGAACCATATTGCAAATGCACAGTGACTTTGCAAAAGTGAGAAAACATAAACAAATGGACATGATGAAATCAACACAACAGGTGATGGAAATGTACAACTATCACTGCTCAGCCATCCTGTGTTCATCAGACCAGTCAATTTTGCATTTTGAGCATGTCAAATTTCATATGGTAAATGCACATTGAAACATATTGCAAATGCGCGCGCACTTGCAATATGATTCTATAGTGAAAACATCACCTAATGGACATGATGAAATCAACACAACGAGTGATGGAAATGTACAACTATCACTGCTCGGCCATCCTGTGTCCATCAGACCAGTCAATTTTGCATTTTTGAGCATTTCAAATTTCATATGGTAAATGCACATTGAAACATATTGCAAAATGCGCGCGCACTTCTGCAATATGATTCTATAGTGAAAAAACATCACCTAATGGACATGATGAAATCAACACAACGAGTGATGGAAATGTACAACTATCACTGCTCGGCCATCCTGTGTCCATCAGACCAGTCAATTTTGCATTTTTGAGCATTTCAAATTTCATATGGTAATGCACATTGAAACATATTGCAAATGCGCGCGCACTTGCAATATGATTCTATAGTGAAAAAACATCACCTAATGGACATGATGAAATCAACACAACGAGTGATGGAAATGTACAACTATCACTGCTCGGCCATCCTGTGTCCATCAGACCAGTCAATTTTGCATTTTTGAGCATGTCAAATTTCATATAGTAAATGCACATTGAAACATATTGCAAATGCGCGCGCACTTGCAATATGATTCTATAGTGTAAAAACATCACCTAATGGACATGATGAAATCAACACAACGAGTGATGGAAATGTACAACTATCACTGCCCGGCCATCCTGTGTTCCCATAGCGAGCATTAATATCAGAATGACCGGTAAATGCATTTACAACCATATTTTAATTTTTAGGTTACCAGTTGCACAACAATGCACGTGCATTTGCAATATGATTCTATAGTGAAAAAACATCACCTAATGGACATGATGAAATCAACACAACAAGTGATGGAAATGTACAACTATCACTGCTCGGCCATCCTGTGTTCATCAGACCAGTCAATTTCACATTCCTGCAGGATTTTATAGCATGACAAATTCGTGATGGTACCTGCCCATTGAACCATATTGCAAATGCACAGTGACTTTGCAAAAGTGAGAAAACATAAACAAATGGACATGATGAAATCAACACAACAGGTGATGGAAATGTACAACTATCACTGCTCAGCCATCCTGTGTTCATCAGACCAGTCAATTTTGCATTTTGAGCATGTCAAATTTCATATGGTAAATGCACATTGAAACATATTGCAAAATGCGCGCAGCACTTGCAATATGATTCTATAGTGAAAAACATCACCTAATGGACATGATGAAATCAACACAACGAGTGATGGAAATGTACAACTATCACTGCTCGGCCATCCTGTGTCCATCAGACCAGTCAATTTTGCATTTTGAGCATTTCAAATTTCATATGGTAAATGCACATTGAAACATATTGCAAATGCGCGCGCACTTGCAATATGATTCTATAGTGTAAAAACATCACCCAATGGACATGATGAAATCAACACAACGAGTGATGGAAATGTACAACTATCACTGCCCGGCCATCCTGTGTTCCCATAGCGAGCATTAATATCAGAATGACCGGTAAATGCATTTACAACCATATTTTAATTTTTGGGTTACCAGTTGCACAACAATGCACGTGCATTTGCAATATGATTCTATAGTGAAAACATCACCTAATGGACATGATGAAATCAACACAACAAGTGATGGAAATGTACAACTATCACTGCTCGGCCATCCTGTGTTCATCAGACCAGTCAATTTCACATTCCTGCAGGATTTTTATAGCATGACAAATTCGTGATGGTACCTGCCCATTGAACCATATTGCAAATGCACAGTGACTTTGCAAAAGTGAGAAAACATAAACAAATGGACATGATGAAATCAACACAACAGGTGATGGAAATGTACAACTATCACTGCTCAGCCATCCTGTGTTCATCAGACCAGTCAATTTTGCATTTTTGAGCATGTCAAATTTCATATGGTAAATGCACATTGAAACATATTGCAAATGCGCGCGCACTTGCAATATGATTTTATAGTGTAAAAACATCACCTAATGGACATGATGAAATCAACACAACGAGTGATGGAAATGTACAACTATCACTGCTCGGCCATCCTGTGTCCATCAGACCAGTCAATTTTGCATTTTTGAGCATGTCAAATTTCATATGGTAAATGCACATTGAAACATATTGCAAATGCGCGCGCACTTGCAATATGATTCTATAGTGTAAAAACATCACCTAATGGACATGATGAAATCAACACAACAGTGATGGAAATGTACAACTATCACTGCTCGGCCATCCTGTGTCCATCAGACCAGTCAATTTTGCATTTTTGAGCATTTCAAATTTCATATGGTAAATGCACATTGAAACATATTGCAAATGCGCGCGCACTTGCAATATGATTCTATAGTGTAAAAACATCACCTAATGGACATGATGAAATCAACACAACGAGTGATGGAAATGTACAACTATCACTGCCCGGCCATCCTGTGTTCCCATAGCGAGCATTAATATCAGAATGACCGGTAAATGCATTTACAACCATATTTTTATTTTTGGGTTACCAGTTGCACAACAATGCACGTGCATTTGCAATATGATTCTATAGTGTAAAAACATCACCTAACGGAGATGATGAAATCAACACAACGAGTGATGGAAATGTACAACTATCACTGCTCGGCCATCCTGTGTTCATCAGACCAGTCAATTTTGCATTTTTGAGCAAGGTCAAATTTCATATGGTAAATGCACATTGAAACATATTGCAAATGCACGTGCACTTGCAATATGATTATATAGTGAAAAACATCACAAAATGGACATGATGAAGTCAACACAACGAGTGATGGAAAGGAACAACTATCACTGCCCGGCCATCCCGAGTTCATCAGGCCAGTCAATTTTGCATTTCTGCAGGATTTTGAGCATGTCAAATTTCTTACGTCATTTGGCCCACAAAAAAATCCTTATGCACAATTAAAAAAATATAAAAAATATGATAATAAAATTGGACAAAAGTATATTCATACAGTTCTTACACATGTGTAATTGACAAAAAAATTGAAAGAATTTCAAAAACGGTCCAGAAAGCACTTTTTTAAGGGTGTGTGAAGTTTTTACAAAATTTTGACATTTTTGACTTTTGACTTTGACTTCCTATGAAATCATATTGGAATTGGACAAAACATATTCCTTATGCGCATGTAAAAAAAAAAAAAAAAAAAAAAATTATGATAATAAAATTGGACAAAAGTATATTCATACAGTTCTTACACATGTAATTGACAAAAAATCGAAAGAATTTCAAAAACGGTCCAGAAAGCACTTTTTATGGGTGTGTGAAGTTTTTACAAAATTTTGACATTTTTGACTTTTGACTTTTGACTTCCTATGAAATCATATTGGAATTGGACAAAACATATTCCTTATGCGCATGTAAAAAAAAAAAAAAAAATTATGATAATAAAATTGGACAAAAGTATATTCATACAGTTCTTACACATGTGTAATTGACAAAAAATCGAAAGAATTTCGAAAAACGGTCCAGAAAGCACTTTTTTATGGGTGTGTGAAGTTTTTACAAAATTTTGACATTTTGACTTTTGACTTTTGACTTCCTATGAAATCATATTGGAATTGGACAAAACATATTCCTTATGCGCATATAAAAAAAAATTAAAAAAATTATGATAATAAAATTGGACAAAAGTATATTCATACAGTTCTTACACATGTGTAATTGACAAAAAATCGAAAGAATTTCGAAAAACGGTCCAGAAAGCACTTTTTTTAAGGGGTGATAAGTTTTTGAAAAAAGTTCATTTTTTCAAAATTTTACTTTGGACATTGATTTGGGTTACATATCCAATATGAAAAACCCCGTGGAGCGCATTTGCCCCCTGTTGAATTTTTTAAAGTGTTACAACTGGCAATTACCATATGGCATTTGCAATACACTTTGGATGAATCAACGCCGAATTGGGTGGTATTGGCCAATGTGTATATGGTTTGTCCGATGCCAATGACATGCCATTCATTTTTGTCCAATACAGGGGGTATTCCCTTACAGTATGAAAGGATGCAGTAGAAGTGTAGAGTGGAGGAGAGGAGGGAGAAGGATAGAGTCTGGAAGAGGGTAAAACAAAGCAAGTCAGGCACTATTGTATCTACTGAAAATGTCTATTCGGAGAAGCAGCTTGAAAGGACATTTCCCTTGAATTTGACAAAGCAGTAGTGGGGGAAATATCTGTGAAATATTGATGCATCAGATTCCCACTATCCCCACCACTGTGTCACTTGGGTCCTTTGATGGAGGCTGGAGCTGGAGGGGGGACAGGCAGGGACAGAGGCAGCCATGCAATGTGGTTGGCCCTGGGGTGGGACACCACTGCCAGGGAGTGGACATCCGCAACTCAGCAAGGAGGCACCAAAGTCAGGCCTGCAGCCCCAGCAGCTGGTGGAGACAGGAGGGGCGGGACTGCGACAGCCAAAGCTAACTAAGGATGACGCATAATGAGTAGCCTCTAAACAAGGCCCTAAACTGCAGACACCAGTGGTGCATCATGATAAAGGTGTGTGTGTGTGTGTGTGTGTGCATGAGAAAGAGTGTGTGAGTGTGTTTGTTCAGTATGTTTTTGTTTGTGTGGATTGCTTTTAACAGCCTTATCTGCTCATCAAGCCAGTAGTGACGCACAACCACAAAAAAACTCTACAGAACACTGCAATAAAAGTGGGAGAAAGAGCGTTTAAAATGTTCCCTTCTAAAGTGGGTTTCATTGTGTAGAACAAGTCTTTGAGGGAGAGCTACAAGCTACCATAAGGCTAATCTTATTCAGCAAGAACCAGCTGAGGCCCCAGAAGCCAAGCTGTCCCTGGAGAGATACACTACAACAGAACTACGTTGCTCTCTCTCTCTAGCTAGCCCCTCAAAAACTCCCTGCTGCCTGCATCCACCTCAGGTTCCATTATCAGGTCTTTGCTGCTGTATCTTAACTGCCTCAAAATTGTTAATATTCCAGTGATCATTGGGAACCCTGTACCCAATCAGTCATTGAACTATGGATATCGATCCAATTTGCAGAACGTGTAAGTGTGTGCGTTTGTGTAAGTTTAGGTGTGTGCGTGCGCGCATGAGTGTGTATTTGCGCGCACATGTGACAAGGCAAATGCGTTTCCTTCTGGCTCATTGGTGAAATTGTCAGCAAAACACAAACAACTTAGAAAACTGAGGGGGATGTTTAATCTTTTTTTTTTCACTGTCTCTCTCTTTCTTCAATCTGTTTGGACTGAAAGCGAATGTAGCAATCACACCTAAGGTCAAAATGAAGAGTCTAAAATGGGAGCTTTCATTCACAAAGTCAAAAGAGCACCTTAAAGATTGGCAGCATCTGCCAAACACTTGGGTGCTCAGGCTAGGGAGAAAGGAGCAGAGCTGTGGATTTAGCATTATATTCAGACAAGCTGCTACAGCCAACTGTTAGAATTAACATATTCTATATTCATAATTAGTACTGAGAGGAGAAAACATGTCATGCACCTTACAAGCAGGGTGATGTGAAGTATGTAATGGTGTAGTATCCAGACACTCGGATGCAGGATAGGGTGCATTTAGAACATTCTTGTAGTTCCCCTTGTTTTAATTCAAGCTATAATAACATTATATTCATTTTATGAGTCACTTATACCTGGCTCATGTTGTAGAACAATCCTCTGCAACCTTTTCATAAATAATAGGAGATCTGTCTGAATGCGAGCCAATTATGAGCACGCTCTGACTTTCCTCATGAGGTTGAAGAAGTCTGGAGGCCCACAGATGCTTCCCACTTATCATTAAGCTCCAGTCAAAAACCCATCATTTTAGTAAAACACTGAGATAGCTGCCAAACCTCTGCTGGGTTGAAGCAGCAGCTATCTCGACCATCAGCACAAGCAACAGAAAAACAATATGGATGATTATAGCTTAGTGCCGACATGGCAGCAGGTGGAGTGATTACAACACCGAGGAGCGAGGATCAACAATGAGAAGAAAACACACAACCATTAAATTGATGGGAGAAACCGCCACACAAAACTAAGGCTTGGCTACAGACAATCATCATCCCAGCTAAACGAGGTCACAGTACAAAACTAATTCATATAGTAGTGGAACTGGTGGCTGGTGCTGTCAAGACCAATCTGACAAACCAGAGGCAGGGCCACAACAAGCCCAATCACTGGCTGATGCTGCCTTTGATTGATTTCACAGACCATTTTTTCCCAATAAATATGAAAAACAGATTAATAATACAAATGAGAGAGGCTGCATCCCATATAGCCGTTCCCCAAATCACCAGCAGACCTCATAGTTTATGGATAAGCTAGTTAGTCGGCCGCTTCATTTGCCTATGGGTGCAGCCTGCTTTGTGACAGAGTACGGACTCCATACTACAAATTTCTCTCTCCCCGGAGAGACAAGTTAGTGGATTCTATTTGGCAGATGACAAATGGTTCCCCAAAGTGGGTGAACAACTTCAAGCCTACATTTGACCACTGCTCCACTGAGGCCTTCTGACTCTGATAGCAGACCCTGGTAACATTAAATATGTTGAGTTAAAACTACGTCAAACGAGTCACTTGATCTCGAATGACCTTTCACTTTCTCAAACCTAAAGGAAACACGACGCGACAACGGAAAATCACAGCCAGCCTCTACAACTCCCAAACCCGGTGCATGTAAGACAGCACCTGCAAAAACATTTTTTTTTTGCACACAACGTCTCTGACGGTAGCACTGCCGAGACCCAACGAGGAAAACCAATAAATGTGAGCCATCATGCTCAGTGAACTGGCAACCATGATGGGGGGGGGTACAACACTGCAAATGAGTTCCCTGTGCACAACTAGCGTTTGAACAGTAATGTTGACCGGAGAGCTTTACAGGAATGTGACACAGGTGTTCAGCTATTCAACACCTGCTGAACCACAAGGCTGCATCAAAATGGTAGCAGTTGGGTTATACAGGGTTAGGGGAGTGTGAGATGATGCTACTGGACTATACTGTAGATAAGGCACACAGTCATTGTCAGTCCAATACCAGCACAATGCGAACATTCATCCATATTTCATACTTCATATTAATTTCATACTCAGGGGCAGCAGAATGCAGAACTGTTGAGTGACAATGGGACACCAACTCCCTGAGTGTGAATACGCTGCCAAGTTACCCTTAGGAGGTGATGACTGAGTTAGTTAGGCCCAATGATTGACAGTGAATGAGAACAGGTCTGTTTCCTCTCCACCTACAGCTTCCACTGCCCTCTCCCTGAACTCACACTGCCTTTCCAACCTCTGGCTCAGAGAGACACATTAAAAGCCACGAATAAAAGCCTGGGGTAAAAGATGTGTACAAATACAAATACCTAGGTGTCTGGTTAGACTGTAAACTCTCGTTCCAAACTCACATTAAGCATCTCCAATTCAAAATTACATCTAGAATCGGCTTTCTATTTTCGCAACAAAGCCTCCTTCACTCATGCCGTCAAAGATACCCTCGTAAAACTGACTATCCTACCGATCCTTGACTTTGGCAATGTCATTTACAAAATAGCCCCTAACACTACTCAGCAAACTGGATGTAGTCTATCACAACGTCATCCGTTTTGTCACCAAAGCCCCATATACTACAAAATCAAATACATTTTTATTGGTCACATACACATTATTCATTGATGTTAATGTGAGTGTAGCGAAATGCTTGTGCTTCTAGATCCGACCATGCAGTAATATCTAACAAGTAACCTAACAATTTCACAACAACTACTTTATATCCACAAGTGTAAAGGAATTAATAAGAATATGTACATAGAAATATATAGATGAGCGATGGCCGAACGGCATAGGCAAGATGCAGTAGATGGTATAGAGTACAGTATATACATATGAGATGAGTAATATAAGGTATGTAAACATTATATAAAGTGGCATTGTTTAATTGCAAACATGCCGGTCACAACTTGCGGGTTTGTTTTCGAGTTGCTGTGCGTTTTGTTGCCAATCTATTTTGCTACCTGACAACTTTACGGTTTTCACTTTTTAATTACCGTTCATATATTTATTTATTTTTTCTTCAACTTTTTCACCCCGGACGCTTTATCTGGACACGATTCGTCAGGACCTCCAACAGCCGAAGCTAAGTAGTAACATTAACATGATGCCTACTATTTGTAGTCGCTGTACTCGCCTTACTGCGAGGATAGCTGTGCTACAAGCCCAGCTTCAGACGCAATCGTTAGGCAAGGGTAATTTCAGTATAGGAAAGGATGAAGCCGCGTCTGTGCCACCAGTAAGTACAGATAGTAGTATAAATCCCCTGGCACAGTCCCCGCAGCCGGACAACTTTCTCACGGTTTCTGGAAGGAAATGCTGTAGGAAAGCTCAACCGGTGTCGCTCATTCAGAAACGACAGAAACTTTCAACCGGTTTTCCCCATTAAGTAGCGGGTCGGAGTCAGAGGCCGAGTCTTCTCTGGTCTCTACTCCTCCCGTTACGGGGTCTGTGACGCCGAAGCTTCCCACCATTAGCTCTGACAAATTGAAAAAAGGCGGAGGTGTTGCTAACATTTACGATAGCAAATTTCAATTTACAAAAAAAAAAATGACGTTTTCATCTTTTGAGCTTCTAGTCATGAAATCTATGCAGCCTACTCAATCACTTTTTATAGCTACTGTTTACAGGCCTCCTGGGCCACATACAGCGTTCCTCACGGAGTTCCCTGAATTCCTATCGGACCTTGTAGTCATAGCAGATAATATTCTAATCTTTGGTGACTTTAATATTCACATGTAAAAGTCCACAGACCCACTCCAAAAGGCTTTCGGAGCCATCATCGACTCAGTGGGTTTTGTCCAACATGTCTCTGGACCCACTCACTGTCACAGTCATACGCTGGACCTAGTTTTGTCCCATGGAATAAATGTTGTGGATCTTAATGTTTTTCCTCATAATCCTGGACTATCGGACCACCATTTTATTACGTTTGCAATTGCAACAAATAATCTGCTCAGACCCCAACCAAGGACCATCAAAGGTCGTGCTATAAATTCACAGACAACACAAAGATTCCTTGATGCCCTTCCAGACTCCCTCTGCCTACCCAAGGACGCCAGAGGACAAAAATCAGTTAACCACCTAACTGAGGATCTCAATTTAATCTTGCGCAATACCCTAGATGCAGTTGCACCCCTAAAAACTAAAAACATTTCTCATAAGAATCTAGCTCCCTGGTACACAGAAAATACCCGAGCTCTGAAGCAAGCTTCCAGAAAATTGGAACGGAATTGGCGCCACACCAAACTGGAAGTCTTCCAACTAGCTTGGAAAGATGGTACCGTGCATTACCGAAGAGCCCTTACTGCTGCTCGATCATCCTATTTTTCTAACTTAATTGAGGAAAATAAGAACAATCCGAAATTCCTTTTTGATACTGTCGCAAAGCTAACTAAAAAGCAGCATTCCCCAAGAGAGAATGACTTTCACTTTAGCAGTGATAAATTCATGAACTTCTTTGAGGAAAAGATTATGATTATTAGAAAGCAAATTACGGACTCCTCTTTAAACCTGCGTATTCCTCCAAACCTCAGTTGTCCTGAGTCTGCACAGCTCTGCCAGGACCTAGGATCAAGAGAGACGCTCAAGTGTTTTAGTACTATATCTCTTGACACAATGATGAAAATAATCATGGCTTCTAAACCTTCAAGCTGCATACTGGACCCTATTCCAACTAAACTACTGAAAGAGCTGCTTCCTGTGCTTGGCCCTCCTATGTTGAACATAATAAATGGCTCTCTATCCACTGGATGTGTACCAAACTCACTAAAAGTGGCAGTAATAAAGCCTCTCTTGAAAAAGCCAAACCTTGACCCAGAAAATATAAAAAACTATCGGCCAATATCGAATCTTCCATTCCTCTCAAAAATTTTAGAGAAGGCTGTTGCGCAGCAACTCACTGCTTTCCTGAAGACAAACAATGTATACAAAATGCATCAGTCTGGTTTTAGACCCCATCATAGCACTGAGACGGCACTTGTGAAGGTGGTAAATTACATTTTAATGGCATCGGACCGAGGCTCTGCATCTGTCCTCGTGCTCCTAGACCTTAGTGCTGCTTTTGATACCATCGATCACCACATTCTTTTGGAGAGATTGGAAACCCAAATTGGTCTACACGGACATGTTCTGGCCTGGTTCAGATCTTATCTGTCGGAAAGATATCAGTTTGTCTCTGTGAATGGTTTGTCCTCTGACAAATCAACTGTAAATTTCCGTGTTCCTCAAGGTTCCGTTTTAGGACCACTATTGTTTTCACTATACATTTTACCTCTTGGGGATGTTATTCGAAAACAATGTTAACTTTCACTGCTATGCGGATGACACACAGCTGTACATTTCAATGAAACATGGTGAAGCCCCAAAATTGCCCTCGCTAGAAGCATGTGTTTCAGACATAAGAAAGTGGATGGCTGCAAACTTTCTACTATTAAACTCGGACAAAACAGAGATGCTTGTTCTAGGTCCCAAGAAACACAGAGATCTCGGCGTTACTCTGGACCCTGATCTCTCTTTTGAAGAACATATCAAGACCATTTCGAGGACAGCTTTTTTCCATCTACGTAATATTGCAAAAATCAGAAACGTTCTGTCCAAAAATGATGCAGAAAAATTAATCCATGCTTTTGTCACTTCTAGGTTAGACTACTGCAATGCTCTACTTTCCGGCTACCCGGATAAAGCACTAAATAAACTTCAGTTAGTGCTAAATACGGCTGCTAGAATCCTGACTAGAACCAAAAAAATTGATCATATTACTCCAGTGCTAGCCTCTCTACACTGGCTTCCTGTCAAAGCAAGGGCTGATTTTAAGGTTTTACTGCTAACCTACAAAGCATTACATGGGCTTGCTCCTACCTATCGCTCTGATTTGTTCCTGCCGTACATACCTACACGTATGCTACGGTCACAAGACGCAGGCCTCCTAATTGTCCCTAGAATTTCTAAGCAAACAGCTGGAGGCAGGGCTTTCTCCTATAGAGCTCCATTTTTATGGAACGGTCTGCCTACCCATGTCAGAGAAGCAAACTCGGTCTCAACCTTTAAGTCTTTACTGAAGACTCATCTCTTCAGTGGGTCATATGATTGAGTGTAGTCTGGCCCAGGAGTGAGAAGGTGAACGGAAAGGCTCTGGAGCAACGAACCGCCCTTGCTGTCTCTGCCTGGCCGGTTCCCCTCTTTCCACTGGGATTCTCTGCCTCTAACCCTATTACAGGGGCTGAGTCACTGGCTTACTGGGGCTCTCCCATGCCGTCCCTGCAGGGGGTGCGTCACCTGAGTGGGTTGATTCACTGTTGTGGTCATCCTGTCTGCACCCCCCACACTTGGGCTGTGCCGTGGAGGAGATCTTTGTGGGCTATACTCAGCCTTGTCTCAGGATGGTAGGTTGGTGGTTGAAGATATCCCTCTAGTGGTGTGGGGGCTGTGCTTTGGCAAAGTGGGTGGGGTTATATCCTTCCTGTTTGGCCCTGTCCGGGGTGTCCTCGGATGGGGCCACAGTGTCTCCTGTCCCCTCCTGTCTCAGCCTCCAGTATTTATGCTGCAGTAGTTTGTGTCGGGGCTAGGGTCAGTTTGTTATATCTGGAGTACTTCTCCTGTCCTATTCGGTGTCCTGTGTGAATCTAAGTGTGCGTTCTCTAATTCTCTCCTTCTTTCTTTCTCTCTCTCTCTCGGAGGACCTGAGCCCTAGGACCATGCCCCAGGACTACCTGACATGATAACTCCTTGCTGTCCCCAGTCCACCTGGCCATGCTGCTGCTCCAGTTTCAACTGACCTGAGCCCTAGGACCATGCCCCAGGACTACCTGACATGATGACTCCTTGCTGTCCCCAGTCCACCTGGCCATGCTGCTGCTCCAGTTTCAACTGTTCTGTCTTACTATTATTCGACCATGCTGGTCATTTATGAACATTTGAACATCTTGGCCATGTTCTGTTATAATCTCCACCCGGCACAGCCAGAAGAGGACGGGCCACCCCACATATGCTCTCTCTAATTCTCTCTTTCTTTCTTTCTCTCTCTCGGAGGACCTGAGCCCTAGGACCGTGCCCCAGGACTACCTGACATGATTACTCCTTGCTGTCCCCGGTCCACCTGACTGTGCTGCTGCTCCAGTTTCAACTGTTCTGCCTTGTTATTATTCGACCATGCTGGTCATTTATGAACATTTGAACATCTTGGCCATGTTCTGTTATAATCTCCACCCGGCACAGCCAGAAGAGGACTGGCCACCCCACATAGCCTGGTTCCTCTCTAGGTTTCTTCCTAGGTTTTGGCCTTTCTAGGGAGTTTTTCCTAGCCACCGTGCTTCTACACCTGCATTGCTTGCTGTTTGGGGTTTTAGGCTGGGTTTCTGTACAGCACTTTGAGATATCAGCTGATGTACGAAGGGCTATATAAATAAATTTGATTTGATAAGTGACTAATGATTCATTTATTATTCATCTAATGATTCATTTATTACATCCAGTTTTTTATTATTAAAGTGGCTAGAGATGAGTCAGTGTGTTGGCAGCAGTCACTCAATGTTAGTGATGGCTGTTTAACAGTCTGATGGCCTTGAGATAGAAGCTGTTTCTCAGTCTCTCGGTCCCAGCTTTGATGCACCTTTACTGACCTCGCCTTCTGGATGATAGCGGGGTGAACAGGCAGTGGCTCGGGTGGTTGTTGTCCTTGATTATCTTTTTAGCCTTCCTGTGACACCGGGCGGTGTAGGTGTGCTGGAGGGCAGGTAGTTTGCCCCCGGTGATGCGTTGTGCAGACACACTACCCTCTGGAGAACCTTACGGTTGTGGGCCGAGCAGTTGCTGTACCAGGCGGTGATACAGCCCGACATGATGCTTTCGATAGTGCATCTGTAGAAGTTTGAGAGTGTTTTAGGCGACAAGCCAAATTTGAGGTTGAAGAAATCCCGAGGTTGAAGAGGCACTGTTGCGCCTTCTTTACCACACTGTCTGTGTGGGTGGACCATTTCAGTTTGTCCGTGATGTGATGTTTGTCCGTGATGTGTACGTCGAGGAACTTAAAACTTTCCACCTTCTCCACTACTGTCATGTCGATGTGGATAGGGGGGTGCTCCCTCTGCTGTTTCCTGAAGTTAACGATCATCTATTTTGTTTTGTTGATGTTGAGAGTGAGGTTATTTTCCTGACAACACACTCCGAGGGCCCTCACCTCCTCCCTATAGGCCGTCTCGTTGTTGTTGGTAATCAAACCTACCACTGAAGTGTCGTCTGCAAACGTGATGATTGATTTGGAGATGTGCACGGCCACGCAGTCATGGGTGAACAGGGAGTACAGTAGAGGGCTGAGAATGCACCCTTGTGAGGACCCAGTGTTGAGGATCAGCATGGTGGAGATGTTGCTTCCTACCCTCACCAACTGGGGGCGGCCTGTAAGAAAGTCCAGGACCCAGTTGCACAGGGCGGGGTCGAGACCCAGGGTCTCAAGCTTAATGACGAGTTTGGAGGGTACTATAGTGTAAAATGCTGAGCTGTAGTCAATGAACAGCATTCTTACATAGGTATTCCTCTTGTCCAGATGGGTTAGGGCAGTGTGCAGTATGATTGCGATTGCGTCGTCTGTGGACCTATTGGGGCGGTAAGCGAATTGGAGTGGGTCTAGGGTGTCAGGTAGGGTGGAGGTGATATGATCCTTGACTAGTCTCTCAAAGCACTTCATGATGACGGAAGTGAGTGCTACGGGGCAATAGTCATTTAGCTCAGTTACCTTAGCTTTCTTGGGAAACTGCTCCAGGTCATCTATAAGTCTTTGCTAGGTAAAGCACCGCCTTATCTCAGCTCACTGGTCACTATAGCAACACCCACCCGTAGCACGCGCTCCAGCAGGTATATTGTACTGTTCATCCCCAAAGCCAACACTTCCTTTGGCTGCCTTTCTTTCCAGTTCTCTGCTGCCAATGACTGGAACAAATTGCAAACATCTCTGAAGCTGAGGTCTTATATACTTTAAGCATCAGCTGTCAGAGCAGCTTACCTGTACATAGCCAATCTGTAAATAAACCCCACACCCGACTACCTCATCCCCAATATTATTCATTACCCTCTTGCATTACCCTCCCCACCTCTTTAAGGAATACCTAGGATAGGATAAGTAATCCTTCTCACCCCCCTTTTAAGATTTAGATGCACTATTGTAAAGTGACTGTTCCACTGGATGTTATAAGGTGAATGCACCAATTTGTAAGTCGCTCTGGATAAGAGCGTCTGCTAAATGACTTAAATGTAAATGTAAAAGTTGCTCTTTTGCACCCCAGTATATCTACTTGCACATCATCATATGCACATCTATCACTCCAGTATTAATGTTATCCGTAATTATTTGCGCCTCTAGGGCCTATTTATTGCCTACCTCCCTACTATTCTACATTTGTACACACTGTACATAAATCTTTCTATTTTTCTTTTGTGTTATTGACTGTACGTTTGTTTATGTGTAACTCTGAGTTGTTGTTGTTGTCACACTGCTTTGATTTATCTTGGCCAGATCACAGTTGTTAATGAGAACTTGTTCTCAACTGGCCAACCAGTTTTTTTTATTTTTTATAAACGTGTCATAATGGCACCTGGGGTTGGTTGGTAATACACTGTCTGATTCGGTAGGAGAGGAACACATAGGCGCTTTAATTCAGTGTGGCATATAAGCAATGTTCACTGCAATTTATTATAGGTCTACTGATCAAAAACTTCAAGGTTGTAAAAAGTCTGTGCAAATTCCAGCATGCGTTTACTGTGAACACTGAGGCTGTACACGCTTTAAGATACAGTTTCAGACAGTAAGTAGGCTACTTTGGCTATTTGATCATAATGTAGGCCTAACAGTGGCCTACCATCAAAAACAACGGAGAAAATGCATCCCATAACATTTTAACATGGAAATAGCTGTTCTATCATTCAGCCTACAGTAGTAGTCAAGGTGTGTTGTTCAATTTAGACCTACATTCCATGAGACTTCTGAAAAAAAAAACACGCAGGACTTGACATTAACCTGTTTATCCACTTGTCATTCAGACACGAAGGTGACTGAAAATGTTGTTTTTGATGCATGAAACCACTTTACAAAATAAATGCATTATTATTCCCATACCATTATTACAGAGAATCAGACAAAAATACGCCAACCTCTGCCTACATAGCTTATTCAAGCCGGTTTCAAAATACAACACTGCCCCTTTAAGACAAAAACAAATATCTGTTTACCTGACTCGCTTCTCAAAGATATCTAGAAATGTAGATGTTTTGTGCTCTTGTAGGAAGCAACCACTCCCATATTGCTGACTGCAAATTATGTTTAACTGGGCTAATAACTCACTAACTAGTAAAGGATATGAACAAATGTGCACACGTAGCCACACACAGCTCTCGCTTTGATCTCAAAACAAGCCCATACACAGCTCTCGCTTTCATCTCAAAACAAGCGCATCTACTCACGACCACTCATGCTGTAAACAGTCCAGTTCAAAGTGAATGGCACAGATCCATATATGGCAATGGTCTATTTACATTTACTGTTGGCCTACTGAAGCTGACTGGTTATGGCGCACTGGTATGTAAAGAGTATGGGCTGAGTCATACGTGGTAATGCAATGGAATCCTACTCCGATGCGTTCTGCTTAAAACACAATCTCGTTTGTTATGTTGCATTGAAAGTTGCTAATATTGCGTTGATTCAATTACAATTCCCACAGTAAAAGGGAAACGTTGACTGTGTTAATTATGGGGGAAAAATTCAATATCGTGCTTCTCTGGGTGGGCGGATATATTTCTTCTGTGGGGCATTCCCGGGGAGCTGCGAGCCAGCGCACACAAGCAGCTTAGAGAGAGCATTGCACAAAGATCCATTAGAGAATGGTTACAGATCAACTGTCTGCTTTGGAATGAGATGGGCTCATGCATCATATGATACACACTGGAATTTCAGTGCTCGGGTGTGATTGAAGATAAGAGCACAACGTAAAACGTAGAGGAGATGATTCTGGTGGAAACATATCATCAAAATAAATTGTGGGTTATGATAAAACGGTCAATGAACATAGACCAACGCATATAAAAACTACCTGGATGAGATGAAACCATATTCATCTATATAAATCTAAACCGAGGATGAGTGTGAATACCTGAGGTACATTCTAACCTCTGATACATCAGACAGTTCAAGTGCACTGCAGGGTTTAAAGAGGTACCTTAAGCAGAGAGACAGTACATAACCGGGGCCAAAGTGGCCATGGATATAACCAAGCAGCTAGGCCAGCCAAAGCCAGACGGAATCATTTCATCTCTGTTGACACGGCTCCTAATTGAGCTGGAGATACTGGATGAATTAAACAAATTGTCCAGATTTTGCTGCAGAGCCAGGGACAGCCTGGTGGGAGAGTCAGCCAGGGGAGCAGAACACCACTGAGGCCAGAGAGCAGAGATCCCCTGCTCCACTGAAAGAGAAATCACAGCCGCAGTCGCCAAATAAAAACAGACGCTGCTGACAGAGACAGAACTACTTTGCAGGAACTCACATAGCATTTCCCCCAATTCAACTTGTAGCACCCCTGCCATCGTCTCCCTTTCACCACTGTTTCTTTGTGCTTCGTTCAGTCATTTGTCATTGTTCCACTCTCTATCCTATCCACTGTTCTTCTATTTTCCACACTGTCTTTGTCTCATATGAGCAGCACAGCGGGTACAGAGAAGATAAATGTGAGTTAGAAAGAGAGAGTACAGTTCAAACCTCTGTTCATCCAACCAATCAGGGCGATTGTATGTGCTGCAGGATACCACCTGCCTTGACTAACCTTTAGTTAGTGCGCGCCATCATCCATCTTGAGAAGAAGTAAAGTGTTGTGCTGCCGACAGACTTTTGACATGCTGTTCCTTACTGAGGTGTGTGCGTCTAGCAAATATAACCACACAATCATATAAAACATTTTCAAATGGTAACAGCTGTGTCTGTGTGGTGGTGACCATCCAGAGTAATGATGGGTCTCAACATCATGTTCTAACCAGACAGCACTATAGTGGGCAGAACCAAACCAACCAGCATTTCGCTACACCCGCAATAACATCTGCTAAATATGTGAATGTGACCAACAAAATTTAATTTGATTTTAAGTATATAGAGGTTGAGGGCATTCCGACCACTCAGACCAGCTCCAGCTTGCAGTTTTTACACGGTCTTTCGTATCGCCGGATTCTGACCTGCTATAGTTGAGATATTGAGGTGCCCCGAAAAGAATCTGTGCGTCTTGCCAAGAGATGCCTGTCACAACCCACCTCAGTCGTCATGAACCTGAGGAAGAGGAGCTGCGAAGCCCTACACACCTCTCTCGTTTAAGAGATTACCAGCCCTGCTACAGGCCCGTCTATGACCACACCCTCTCCAGTAGGGAGTTGCAGAGAAAATATGAGCAGGAAGAGCTCAGGAGGGCGTACTCCAGGCCCTCCCGGCCTGAGTCACCGGCGCTACTCTCCTGATCGTCACCGCTCTAGGCAACCGAGCTAGAGCCATCCTCACTGTCACGCCACCACAGCCGATACTCCCCTAGCTGGCCTGGCTACTCCCTTGAGAGACACTACCCCTGAGAGACCCCGCTAGTCACCAGGCTGGGGTGAAGATTCACCTTCCAACAGGACAACAACCCTAAGCACACAGCAAGGACAATGAAGGAGTGGCTTGCAAGTCTCTGAATGTCCTTGCGTGGACCAGCCAGAGCCCAGACTTCTTTTTCAAATATAAATTCGCAAAAAAATGTAAAAACTTTTTTGGCTTTGTCATTATGGATATTGTGTGTAGTTTGATGAGGATTGATGAGGATTTTTTTTTGTTTAATCAATTTTAGAATAAGGCTGGAACGTAACAAAATGTTGAAAAAGTCAAGGAATTTGAATACTTTCCAAAAGCACTGTAATGGGTGTGGGCATATCCAACTGACCGACCAGACCAGCTCCAGCTAGCCGTTTTTACACAAACTCACCCAGAGTACACAGAGAACCAAGGAGTAAATACCTTCAACATCCTCGTTAAAGACCAAGGCCAAGATTTAATCTGACACAGTTAACAACCTGCACAGTGAGACACTTTTAAAGGCAATTTCATCTACGTTCAATCCTGTGCGGGGAACGGGCTGGGATCAGCAAATTAATTTAACCAGGTGGCGAAGACCAATCATTCCAAAAGCCTGGGTGGTTTAAAATCAAAGTTTGAAAGGCACAGAGTCACATTTTTGATATCATTCCCCTGCCTTTAAAGTTTGCTAATTTGTTTACTGTAATGTTATCAGCTCGAGCAATTGTTCATACCAGGGGTACAAACAAAACACTTAAAGCACTTAGCCAGCAAATGGATGAATACATTGTTTCTCTGTCTGTTACTGCTCACCCTTGATATCTTCTGTTTTAGAATATCTTTACAAAGTACTTACGTCTGCCTCCCACCTGAGCCCATTAAGAATTACCAGCCAACCACTTTTCCAATAATTACCAAACACAAATGAATAGTATTCTCTTCATAAAGGCATTCAAATGTCACGCAATTGAATACATGTCTACCAAGAGATGAGCCATGTAAAATGTTGACTGAGTTTCAAGTAGCTTTTAATACATTATATACGTATCGCAGCACTGTTAATGTGTTGGGTCGTGGCTAGATTCGTGAGCACTAGAAAAGTACCCGTGAGAGTCTGTCGGCCGACACCCCAGGGGAAGGTAAAAAAATACATCTCTGTTGAATAATGGAGAAGTACCTGACATCCATTTGTTGTGTGATAAAACCGGGGAACTGAGCAAGAAAACAAAGCACAGCTGCATGGTTAAATGCTTTGCTTGGTCCAGGGTTAATTCACAGAGTTAGGTTTGTTATACTTAAAAACCAATGTCCTCTCACTAAAATCAGATAAGAGAGAGAGACAGAACAATTGTGAGAGAAAGAGAGAGACGGGGTGTTGAAGAGGGTAGAGCTGCGCCCCGGGGGCTAAATAAAGGAGCTGAACAGGCAGGTGACATTCATTGAGCCGCCAGCCCCTCTTTACGCTACTGCTACTCTCTGGTCATCGTATATGCAGACACTTTAACCATATCTACATACTACCTCAATCAGCCTGACTAACCGGTGTCTATATGTAGCCTCACTACTTTTATAGCCTCGCTACTGTTTTTCATTGTCTTTTTACGGTTGTTTTTATTTCTTTACTTATCTATTGTTCACCTAATACTTTTTTGCACTATTGGTTAGAGCCTGTAAGTAAGCATTTCACTGTAAGGTGAAAAATAAACTTGACAAATAAACTTTGATTTGATTTGAACCTGGTAAGCAAAACAAACCTTTCAAACAGCGAGTCAAGAGCAGGCAGGCAGGCCTTTTGATATCTGGACAGCACACACAATTGATGATCTCTGATCTCAAGCATGAAAGCCTAAGAGCCAAGGCCTTCCAATGCTTTAGAGCCTTTTAAAAAGCAACCTGGAGAGAATTTCAGTGAATGAAAGGCAATATTGACTTAAGATCCATCACATCCCCAGAGGGTATATAATTAATTCAAGCAAAATGGTATTAAATGCACACTGATCAGAGAGAGGGAAAAGGGAAGCAGAGGACAATAATACCTCAGGCAGGCTGATTCCCTCTTTCTTCATGAAGTAATGCTTCTTGAACTCATAATAGGTGTTGTACTGGTTCCAGGACTGCAGAAAGTCAAACCTGTGTTGAAGATAGAAACACAAATAAGATGTACAACCATTATATTAAACAAATAGTGTATTGTGAGCCGTTCACCTTTATTCAGTGAGGAGAAGAGCAGTGTCCGTTTCTGCTCACCTCGGGTCATTCTTGACGCGGACACTGGTCTCAAACTTGACACCGTTCCTGGCTACGTACTCAGCCAGCTTGTCAATAACCGGTTGGATGTCAGGGGGTGGGGGAATGATGGCTGGCGCTGCCACAGCAACTTGAGCAGGGGGCCGCGAACTGATTTAAGAGAGAAAGATAAGCAGAGACGGAGAGAGAGAGAGAAAGAGGCAAGAAACTTGCTTAGCAATGCATCACATTATGTGAGGGAAAAATAGGTAGTATAAGGATCAAGAAAAAATATATCCACTTCTCTCCAATAACTGTCCACACCTGGTCTCTGGTATGACAGCAGCAGGTACAACAGGAGCAGGAGGAGTTGAGAGGCGAACTGGGACCTGGCTGGGAACTGTAGTTGGCGGTGGGATAATGGGAAATGTAGTCGGAGGTGCCGTGTAGATGAACCGTGTGGTTGTCTCAGGAGGTGGAGGGGGCGTGGTCCCTGGAGGGGGCGGGGCTCCAGAGTAAGAGGGCGCGGCCAGCATGCTACCAGCGGGTAGGGAGCTGTAGTAAGCGTTGGCATCTATCCCTGGGGGAGGCGGAGCCAGGCAGTAGGTCCCATCAGGTAGCATGCAGTACCCATAATACATCGCTGCCATGTCAGATGTGGAGAGGTCAGAGAGAGAGAGGTGATGATCACTTAACATCTCAAAATAGCTCACGGCTCAAAAAGGAATTCATGCCAATACTTCAATTGCATGTGTCTCCCCTGTTAACAAGCAGACCTGTATGTCAGCACTGGCTGGGACAGGCCTGCTTATTGTGTTAGAGTGTGTGGGTGTGCTGCAGTGCTGAGCGGGGTAATACACACATTTAGGTCTGACCTCATTTCTAATAGGATCTTAGCCTCGCTCACAGAGGACTGCTCGCTCAACTCCACGCTGATAGAAATTAAAATGTTTAATAATCCATTCCTGATTGCTGTCCAATTAATGAAATGTACTTTGTCAGTTGAGGATGGGGAAACAAGGGGAACAGTCTTTTCTTCTGGCCCAACAAGAATAATTAGGATCAGCTTGTTGGAAATCATAATGCGTTTAAAAGAAGATATCAAAAACTATTTGCAAAGACTCATTTCCAAAGCCTATCATTACAATCCCACTTCCCATTTCAGACTCAATAAAGCATATCAGCAGCTCAGAGAAAGTCATTTACAGCAGGAATAAGAAATCTGGCATACCGACCGAGATCAACACAGGTTATGAATAAAACTGACAGATTCACTCATAAGTATTCAGATTATATTTTCAAAGGGGAAGAAAGAAACAAGAAAATAGGCTATATAAAAGGTTGACTGACTGAAACTTTATTAATCTGCTGATCTATCATTTGCTACATATTTCAGTCTGAGACAGCCATCATTGAAGTCAGGGAGGTACTCAGATCCAGACTCAGTGCAGAGAAGAAACTAACATCCGTGGGAAAGTAGTATTGGGAGCCAGGGAAATATAAAGGTGTGGTACGTCACCGTGCAAAGTGTTCCCTGGTGCAAGTCAAAGGGCTCCTGGTGCAAGTCAAAGGGTTCCTGGTGCAGGTCAAAGGGTTCCCTGGTGCAAGTCAAGGGGTTCCCTGGTGCAAGTCAAAGGGTTCTCTAGTGCAAGTCAAAGGGTTCCTGGTGCAGGTCAAAGGGTTCCTGGTGCAAGTCAAAGGGTTCCCTGGTGCAAGTCAAAGGGTTCCCCGGTGCAATTCAAAGGGTTCCTGGTGCAGGTCAAAGGGTTCCTGGTGCAGGTCAAAGGGTTCCTGGTGCAAGTCAAAGGGTTCCTGGTGCAAGTCAAAGGGTTCCTGGTGCAGGTCAAAGGGTTCCTGGTGCAGGTCAAAGGGTTCCTGGTGCAAGTCAAAGGGTTCCTGGTGAAAGTCAAAGGGTTCCTGGTGCAAGTCAAAGGGTTCCTGGTGCAAGTCAAAGGGTTCCTGGTGCAAGTCAAAGGGTTCCTGGTGCAGGTCAAAGGGTTCCTGGTGCAGGTCAAAGGGTTCCTGGTGCAGGTCAAAGGGTTCCTGGTGCAGGTCAAAGGGTTCCTGGTGCAGGTCAAAGGGTTCCTGGTGCAGGTCAAAGGGTTCCCTGGTGCAAGTCAAAGGGTTCCTGGTGCAAGTCAAAGGGGTTCCTGGTGCAAGTCAAAGGGGTTCCTGGTGCAAGTCAAAGGGTTCCTGGTGCAGGTCAAAAGGGTTCCCTGGTGCAAGTCAAAGGGTTCCTGGTGCAGGTCAAAGGGTTCCCTGGTGCAAGTCAAAGGGTTCCTGGTGCAAGTTAAAGGGTTCCTGGTGCAAGTCAAAGGGTTCCTGGTGCAAGTCAAAGGGTTCCTGGTGCAAGTCAAAGGGTTCCTGGTGCAAGTCAAAGGGTTCCTGGTGCAGGTCAAAGGGTTCCTGGTGCAGGTCAAAGGGTTCCCTGGTGCAAGTCTAAAGGGTTCCTGGTGCAGGTCAAAAGGGTTCCCTGGTGCAAGTCAAAGGGTTCCTGGTGCAGGTCAAAGGGTTCCTGGTGCAGGTCAAAGGGTTCCCTGGTGCAAGTCAAAGGGTTCCCTAGTGCAGTTCAAAGGGTTCCTGGTGCAAGTCAAAGGGTTTCTGGTGCAAGTCAAAGGGTTTCTGGTGCAAGTCAAAGGGTTCCCTAATGCAAGTCAAAGGGTTCCTGGTGCAAGTCAAAGGGTTCCCTGGTGCAAGTCAAAGGGTTCCCTGGTGCAAGTCAAAGGGTTCCCTAGTGCAGTTCAAAGGGTTCCTGGTGCAAGTCAAAGGGTTTCTGGTGCAAGTCAAAGGGTTTCTGGTGCAAGTCAAAGGGTTCCCTAATGCAAGTCAAAGGGTTCCTGGTGCAAGTCAAAGGGTTCCCTGGTGCAAGTCAAAGGGTTCCCTGGTGCAAGTCAAAGGGTTCCTGGTGCAGGTCAAAGGGTTCCTGGTGCAGGTCAAAGGGTTCCTGGTGCAGGTCAAAGGGTTCCTGGTGCAGGTCAAAGGGTTCCTGGTGCAGGTCAAAGGGTTCCTGGTGCAAGTCAAAGGGTTCCCTGGTGAAAGTCAAAGGGTTCCTGGTGCAAGTCAAAGGGGTTCCTGGTGCAAGTCAAAGGGTTCCTGGTGCAAGTCAAAGGGTTCCTGGTGCAGGTCAAAGGGTTCCTGGTGCAGGTCAAAGGGTTCCTGGTGCAGGTCAAAGGGTTCCCCGGTGCAATTCAAAGGGTTCCTGGTGCAGGTCAAAGGGTTCCTGGTGCAGGTCAAAGGGTTCCTGGTGCAAGTCAAAGGGTTCCTGGTGCAGGTCAAAGGGTTCCTGGTGCAGGTCAAAGGGTTCCTGGTGCAGGTCAAAGGGTTCCTGGTGCAAGTCAAAGGGTTCCCTGGTGAAAGTCAAAGGGTTCCTGGTGCAAGTCAAAGGGGTTCCTGGTGCAAGTCAAAGGGTTCCTGGTGCAAGTCAAAGGGGTTCCTGGTGCAAGTCAAAGGGTTCCTGGTGCAGGTCAAAAGGGTTCCCTGGTGCAAGTCAAAGGGTTCCTGGTGCAGGTCAAAGGGTTCCCTGGTGCAAGTCAAAGGGTTCCTGGTGCAAGTTAAAGGGGTTCCTGGTGCAAGTCAAAGGGTTCCTGGTGCAAGTCAAAGGGTTCCTGGTGCAAGTCAAAGGGTTCCTGGTGCAAGTCAAAGGGTTCCTGGTGCAAGTCAAAGGGTTCCTGGTGCAGGTCAAAGGGTTCCCTGGTGCAAGTCTAAAGGGTTCCTGGTGCAGGTCAAAAGGGTTCCCTGGTGCAAGTCAAAGGGTTCCTGGTGCAGGTCAAAGGGTTCCTGGTGCAGGTCAAAGGGTTCCCTGGTGCAAGTCAAAGGGTTCCCTAGTGCAGGTCAAAGGGTTCCTGGTGCAAGTCAAAGGGTTTCTGGTGCAAGTCAAAGGGTTTCTGGTGCAAGTCAAAGGGTTTCTGGTGCAAGTCAAAGGGTTCCTGGTGCAAGTCAAAGGGTTCCTGGTGCAAGTCAAAGGGTTCCCTGGTGCAAGTCAAAGGGTTCCTGGTGCAAGTCAAAGGGTTCCCTGGTGCAAGTCAAAGGGTTCCCTAAGTGCAAGTCAAAGGGTTCCCTGGTGCAAGTCAAAGGGTTCCCTGGTGCAAGTCAAAGGGTTCCCTGGTGCAAGTCAAAGGGTTCCCTGGTGCAAGTCAAAGTTTGGCTCATACTGTTACTGTGGGTAGGTTATTGGGAAATGCTAATTGTGTAAGTGTCAAACTGACTGTGTTTGCAATGACAATTTGCTACTTTTAGGTGTAATAATTGATCCTAGGAGCTTCTAGCCAGGTTTGTTCTGACAACCTTGAGCTGACAAATTTGCACTCAAATCAGTTATCAGCAGCAGCAAGAGGGGGGAGAGGGGTGTTTGTCATGATTTGTGGGTGTGGTGATCAGTGCGAGGTCGCTCAAAATGGCACCTTCATCTAAAATGGTCCCCTCACTAAGACTTATTTATTGACCGTCAGAATCACAACCATGACGAGATCGACTGTAACTGTATTAAGTTGAGTTTTCACATTCTGTTTGATACTGCAGCCATCAGAATAATAAATCACCTTAAATTAAATTTTGGGCAAAAAAGCAAATTCAGCACCATCCTTCATTAAATTAGATGGCTCATTCATCACAAAACCCTCTGATATTGCCGACTACTTTAATGAGTTTTTCATTTGCAAGATTAGCAAACTTAGGCATGACATGGCAAGAAAAAAACTCTGAACCATATCCATGCATAACTGACCAAATTATGAAAGACAAGCATTGTCATTTTTTATTCACCAAAGTGAGTGTGGAAGAGGTGAAAAAAATATGGTTGACTATCAACAATGACAAACCACCTGGTAATGACAACTTGGAGGGAAAATGACTGATGATGGTAGCGGACTATATCCCTTCAATCTAAGCCTACAGGAAAGTGGGCGCTCCCAGGCCTGGAGAAATAACCCAAGAATAGCAAAGCACTTTTTACTGGTTCAAACAGCCAACCAATCAGCCTGTTACCAACCCTTTGTAAACTTTTGTAAAAAATAGTGTGACCAGAAACAATGCTATTTCACAGTAAACAAATGAACAACTAACTTTCAGCATGCTTATAAGGAAGGGCACTCAACATGTACGGCACTGACGAATGCTTGGCTGAAAGAAATTGTTAATACGATGATTGTGGGAGCTGTTTTATTAGACTAAAAAGTGCAGCTTGACATTATCGATCATAGTTTACTGCTAAAAAAGATGTGTTATGGCTTTACACCCTGTGCCAAATTGTGGATGGAAAGTTTCCACAGAGGGTGTTCTTTAATGCTGGGTTTCCCCTGGGTGCACGTTTTGGTTTTTGCCCTCGCACTACACAGCTGATTCAAATAACCAACTCATCATCAAGCTTGAATAACGCACAGTACTTCATAGAGCCATGAGCAGTAAAATCAGATTAAAACCGATAAAACAACACCTCACGGCACAACATGGACTGTGGAGACATGGACGCACACACAAACAATCACACATTGCAGTATTGTACATTTTATATGGTCTTTGTTTTAATAATACTAATAATTTAATACAATTTTGTATGATGTATTGTTTTATTTATGATGTAGGTTGTTGTGACATAATAGGTTTATTCCTGTTTGGACCCCAGGAAGCTTTGGCAGCAGCTAATGGGGATCCTAATAAATACTAAATACTAAAAGCAAAATTGTGGGAGTTGGGAGGATGAGGGCTTCCGGTTCAGCATACAGCTGTGTGTCTGTGAGCGTGTGTCTGAGCCTGCTGATCTGTGCATTATATACTCTACAGGGTCTTCTACTGTGGCAGTGGTTTCCCTCCCCGATGGAGCGTACAGGATGGAGAGGGACAGAAAAAGGGAAGGAGAAAGGATGGTGGGAAGGAGGGAGGAAGAGGAAGCAATGGAGAGGGGGAAAGAGAGGCTTGTCTTGTCAAAGGGAAAACTGGATGATATTAACTCATTAGTCACCGCTCTGGTCGACTGTTATGAAGACTCATCCAATATGCACAAGGCTGGAAACCTATAGGAGAGCCATCATTCACATGGTTTATATTTATTTGCTCCATCCCTCTTGATGCCGAGTCAATGGTTAGGATTCATTGACAGATGCTAATCTTTTCTATTCTTATATACAAGAATGAGATGAAAATACAAAACGTAGGAAAGGAAGAATAGAGAGAGACAAAGACAGAAAAGAGAGAGAGAGACAACGACAGAGAAGGAGGACTGAAGAGGACAATGTCCATGCTGCTCAGTTACAGTTGAAGTCGGAAGTTTACATACACCTTAGCCAAATACATTTAAACTCAGTTTTTCACAATTCCTGACATTTAATCTTAGTAAATATTCAATTTCTTAGGTCAGTTAGGATCACCACTTTGTTTTAAGAATGTGAACTGTCAGAATAATAATAGAGAGAATTATTTATTTAAGCTTTTATTTCTTTCATCACATTCCCAGTAGGTCAGAAGTTTACATACACTCAATTAGTACTTGGTAGCATTGCCTTTAAATTGTTTAACTTGGGTCAAACGTTTCGGGTACCCTTCCACAAGCTTCCCACAATAAGTTGGGTGAATTTTGGCCCATTCCTCCTGACAGAGCTGGTGTAACTGAGTCAAGTTTGTAGGCCTCCTTGCTTTCACACACTTTTTCAGTTCTGCCCACAATTTTATTTTATAGGATTGAGTTCAGGGCTTTGTTGTCCTTAAGCCATTTTGCCACAAATTTGGAAGTATGCTTGTGGTCATTGTCCATTTGGAAGACCCATTTGCGACCAAGCTTTAACTTCCTGACTGATGTTTGAAAATGTTGCTTCAATATATCCACATTATTTTCCTACCTCCATGACGCCATCTATTTTGTGAAGTGCACCAGTCCCTCAAGCAGCAAAGCACCCCCACAAGGTGATGCTGCCACCCCCGTGCTTCATGGTTGGGATGGTGTTCTTAGGCATGCAAGCCTTCCCCTTTTTCCTCCAAACATAACAATGGTCTTAATAGACAATATGGCCCTTTTTTGTTTCATCAGACCAGAGGACATTTCTCCAAAAAGTACGATCTTTGTTCCCATGTGCAGTTGCAAACCATAATCTGGCTTTTTTATGGCGGTTTTGGAGCAGTGCTGAGCGGCCTTTCAGGTTATGTCGATATAGGACACGTTTTACTATGGATACAGATACCGTTGTTCAAGTTTCCTCCAGCATCTTCACAAGGTCCTTTGCTGTTGTTCTGGGATTGATTTGCACTTTTTGCACCAAAGTACGTTCATCTCTAGGAGACAGATCGCGTCTCCTTCCTGAGCGGTATGACGACAGCGTGTTTCCATGGAGTTTATACTTGCATACTATTGTTTATACAGATGAACGTGGAACCTTCAGGCATTTGGAAATTCATTCAAGGATGAACCAGACTTGTGGAGGTCTACAAATATTTTTCTGAGGTATTGGCTGATTTCCCCAAGATGTCAAGTAAAGAGGCACTGAGTTTGAAGGTAGGTCTTGGAATACATCCACATTCACACCTCCATTTGACTGAAATTATGTCAATTAGCCTATCAGAAGCTTCTCAAATTTTCCGAGCTGTTTAAAAGGCACAGTCAACTTAGTGTATGTAAACTTCTGACCCACTGGAATTTTAATACAGTGAATTATAAGTGAATTAATCTGTCTGTAAACAATTGTTTAAAAAATTACTTGTGTCATGCTTAAAGTAGATGTCCTAACCAACTTGCAAAAACTACAGTTTGTTAACAAGAAATTTGTGAAGTGGTTGAAAAACGAGTTTTAATGACTCCAACCTAAGTGTATGTAAACTTCGACTTCAACTGTAGGTGCTGGAGTGTTATTTGACAGCAGGATTAAGCCACGGAGCTGCTGTTCTGAAAGCACAGTTACAGCACATCCATCCATCATCCTCCACTGGCCTCTCTCTGACCTCTAACCTTAACACTACACAGAGCCAAGAGAGCTCCTCAGGATCCCACCACCTCAGCCTTACAGCCTTGTGTTTCTGACTCAAAAGTATTCTCTCCAAACCATATACTTTAGCAGACAAAGTGCTGCTCCTTCCCCAGCCACTCCAAATGGTAATCAATCATTTTCATGGGCAGCCTCTTGAGCACAGCGCCACGAGTAGTGTTGAGGTTCAAGGTCTCCAATCAATACCCATCAGGCCAGTTTGTGTCTGGTGAGATGCTTACAGCACTGAACCTGGGATTGCAATCCAAACCAGACAGGGAGCGATAGATTAGAATAACTTTAATTCCATCTCTGTGTTGCTCTCTTGGGAAAAACTAAAAGTGGGAATGAAAAAGTGTGCAAAACAGAAAGTCGGCCTGCGAACATCGGCTGATTAATAAAAAAGCCCACTTACTGAATGCATAACGATTCATAACCTGCAGGGTAACAGCTTGTTGATCAGAGAAAACGTTCACTGGTAGCAATTGTTTAAAGTGGGGTGGGTGAAACTGACAGACAAACTGTTTCAGCAGAGGAGTGTTGGTGAGTCATTGTGGATGGATGTACAGTACAGTGTATTGTGAGATGTTTGTCTGTGGACTGTTAAAACTAGGCCGCATTGCCTCATCGGACCTCTGAGGTCAAGACAGATGGGGACGCATGTCACCCGACAGGAATGGCACTGGATTGGAAAGCTGTCGTTTTATGGGCTCCTGACCAGTTGTGCTATTTTGTGTGTTTTTCTGTGCTAATCGTAACTTTTTTTGTCCATAATGTTTCCGCCATTGTTTCCTGTGACTGAAAGGAGCTTCTGGCCATCAGAACAGAAATCACTAACCTCGATTTGGATGAATATTTCTAGTTCAACGAATTGGCGGTGCAGGACATACTGCTCACCCCAGACCAGGCCTTAGTCACCCAGACTTGGAGAAGAAAGATGCTGCATAAGCGAGGCCAAAGCGCGGGCACCCTGATGAAACTATGTTGACAAGTGAATAAACCGCCTCCATTCTACAATCACTGGAGAACAAACTGGAAGAGCTCTGTTCAATACTCTCCTATCAGCGGGACCTGAAGAACTGTAATATCCTGTGTTTCTTGGAGTCGTGGCTGAACAAGGCCATGGATAATTTACATCTAGCTGTTTTTCTATGCATCGGCAGGACAGAACGGAAGCTTGGGTAAGCTCAAGGGGAGAGGTGTGTGTCTCTTTGTCAACAACAGCTGGTGCGCAATCTTTATTATTAAGGACATCTTGAGGTTCTGCTCGCCTGAGTTAGAATACCTCATGGTAAGCTGTAGACCATACTATTTACAAAATAGTTTTTATCAATATTTTTCATACAGTAGCTGTCTATTTACCACCACAAACCGATACTGCCGCTAAGACCACACTCAACAAGCTATTTAGGGCCATAAGCAAACAAGAAAATGCTCATCCAGCGGTGGCGCTTTAAGTGCAGGGAAACTGAAATCACTCTTAGCACATTTCTAAGAGCATATCACCTGTGCAACTAGAGAAAATAATTAATAAAACACTCTAGATCATCTTTAGACCACGCATAGAAATGGATACAAAGCTTTCCCTCGCAGATGCTAAGCTACAGGACTGTTTTGCTAACAAAGACTGGAATATGTTACTGGGATTTCCAGTATTACCGGCATAGCACTCAAGCGTGCACTAAAAACTTGGAGGTGACTACACCATAGTGCCCTTCAAGCTCATCACTTACCTAAGGACCTTGGGACTGAACGCCTCCCTCTGCAACTGGACCCTGGACTTCTTGAAGGGCCGCCCCAAGTGGTGACGGTAGGCAACAACACATACGACACACTGAACTTCAACACAGGGACCCCTCAGGGGTGCGTGTTTAGTCCCCTCCTGTAATCCCTGTTCCACATCACTAAGGATCTATCATGGTCCACACACATCAAGACAGTCGTGAAGAGGGCACAACACCTCTTCCCCCTCAGGAGGCTGAAAAGATTTGGTGCAAAAAGTTCTACTGCTGCACCATTGAGATCATCTTGAATGGCTGCATCACTGCTTGGTATGGCAACTGCTTGGCATCTGACCGCAAGGCGCTACAGAGAGTAGCGCATACAGCCCAGTACATCACTGGGGCCGAGCTCCCTGCCAACCAGGACCTCTATATCAGGGAGTGTCAGAGGAAGCCCCCAAAATGCCACCCAAGTCATAAACCCTTCTATGGTACTCAATGTATAGAGCCAAGTTATCGTTACTCATTGTGTATTTATTATTGTGTGTTATTACTTTTCTATTTTCTTTCTCTCTGCATTGTTGGGAAGGGCCAGTAAGTAAGCATTTCACTGTTCGTCAACACCTGTTGTTTACAAAACATGTGACCAATGCAATTAGATTTGATTTAAGAATGAAAAGCCTAGTCTTCATAGTGCATTCTTGACAGCTTCTTGAAATTTCTAGGGAATGTTGTCAAATCATCTAAATGGCCCCTGATGATTGTATTAGAATGTAGAATGTTCCAATATTGCAACAGACAATCCATAGACCAGCAGAATGGAAGGGAATAAGTAAGTGTCAGGTCAATCAGATGACACCATGAAACACTCAAGGTTAAAGGAACTAGGCCCAACCTACCTTCAGGCCCTACCGAAGTTAAATCAACTTAAAATGAGCTCCAAAGCTGAGCGCTTATGGAGTATGGGTAGTTGAGAACCGCCCAAAACTGTTACACAGTCTTAACTCCTCTTGCTTAATTCTCATTCAATACCTGCCTCATTGGCAGTTACTGGAGGATCACATTGAGCAGTCTATTCCTTTGGTGCCTTTGATCGTCTCCAGTCTGTTTTACAGAGATTCTCCCAGAGAACTGGCGCCATACACAGAAATCAAAGTCGGATCTATGGGAGCAAAATCTTTCAAAAATGATTATCTTGTCACCATAAGCCAGCACATTAAAAATCCATGTCTGTACTGTTGTGTGATGCTGTGGTGGCGGCGGCAGTGGTGTCAAAGTCGGGAGTGTTAAGCAGAGCACCGCTCGCTCTCCCTCCCTCTCTTTCCCACCTCATGAAGCCAGTGGAGCTCTTCAAGTCATGTTAATTAAGACAAATCAGTACAATCAGCTTGAGCTGTCTCTTCCAAGCACCAGGACAATTTCTCAATTTCCAGTTCAGGCAAAAAGAGGGGAGACGGGGTTGACCCTAGAAAATACAACCAGCCAAATTGCGAGAAACATCTCTCAAGGACAAATAGGGTAGCCTGGCACCCCATATCACACCCAGCACCTTCAACATCCATCACTTACAATTAATGCAGACAAAAGCAAGAACTGAAATGGTGATTTTGTAGTCTCGGACACCCTTTCGAAGGATGGCCCTGCAAGACAAGTGATTCTGTGATGTTGCAATTTTTCCCTAGATTTGCTTGAGCAAAAGTACTATTCTGCAGTGAGCACTGAGCTAAAGTTAGAGTGTTCCTGTGTATGTTGTTTAGGATGAAGGGTTTGGGTCAAGCGAGAGAGGACCCATTTGCCTGTAGCACTAGGGTGGAGAAATGGTTGTGATGGGTGGGTGGATGGGCAGCCAGAAGAGAGCAGGAAAAGAAGTAGAAATTATGTCTGCATTTAGAGGGAGCAAACACATCTGTGGGGCGGCCAGACAAACAGCTTTGGATTCAGTCCACCGGCGTTCAGCACAAAGCAAATACTGCAGTCAATGAAAAGCGAGGAAAATTAAGTTTGTCAGCACATCCAAAACAACACATCACTGCAGCTCCGAAAATGAACGGGGCACTTCAAGGATAAGAAATGAGTGAAAAATACCTTCTCGGAGACTTTGAAAAGTGTTAAGAACCTTTATGTACTCACAATCCCCCAAGGACAAGTGGTGAAAATCGCTTCTCGATACAGTCTATGCTGACCAGTCCTCAAGAAAAAGTATTGACCAAGCTGAATTTCTCAGGTTGATCAACATTGCACTGCTCTAGTAGTGAAGGGCGCTCTACTATTGAACGCCTGGTAGAGGACATTTCAGCAGTGTAATGAGTCATGGGCCTACAGGAGACCATGTTAATGAGCTTTTCCACGATGAGCTGCAGGGTACCCTCCACAGCTACAGCCCCTCTGGCCACACTCCACATCATCAATCATCACAATCCAACACGGCTGCCAGTTCATCTCAATCTCAAGTACAGCCCAGAATCTCTATCAGAAAAACTGGGCATATTTGATCTAGGTACTTTATGTTGATCTCAGCAATTTGTGAACACAATCTGTGACATGAATAACTGAAGATTTGCCAGTGGGAACATGCCTGATCAATATTTTGTTGATTCAATGTACCTTTCCCCTGAAAGACATTCTAATCTGATATGAACACCAATATCCCTCTCAAACAAAGAGAATTCTAACAAGTAGACCATTCTTCTCGCCTCCAGGGGTTCCGTGATCAATACTAGACAATTGAGTGCCACTCTGCCTGTCTGAGATGGAGCTCTTGTCGAAAGGGAAATGAAAAAGAAAATGGGAAGAGAAATGAAGTGGACCAGGACTAAACTGAGATGGAGAGGCTCCCTCGGAGCCAATATGAATACTCCTCAGGTATTGGATTGCACAGTTGCCCAGTTCGACTCATAGATGAGAAACTGTACTCACGGTCAGCGGTGTACTCTGCCGGTGTGGCAGGCACAGCCGGCTCTGCGGGTACTTCCTCTGGCTTGGTTGCCATGGCGGAGGCAGCTGCAGCGGCGGCTCCGTTCTGTTCCTGTCGGGCTTTCCGGACCAGCGCTGCCAGTGGATGGTCTGGGTCCATGACTTGGAGAGGCTACAACACAAATAGATCTGGTTAGAAGGCTTATAACAACAATCAGCAGCTATTTTATTTGCCTCAACAATGGGAAGATATAGAGTTGTGAAACTGTGAGACACCTCTAGCTTATGTGAGGGCAACAAGTCAAGGCAGAGAAACAGTTTATGTATGCTATATTTCTCTTTGTTATGTGGTATAACCTACTTATCGCAAGTCATTTATTAGTGTGGCCTTTGAATAATTTATAAACATACTGTTGATTTATAATGGTGTCTCCAGCCTTATGGTGTGCAATCTGGTGTAATCAAAAAGAGTTGGCATATGAGTTATCAAAACCCTTTCAATGAACAGACTTCACAGTTCTAAGGGAAAGATGGCATTCTCTTGATATTCAGGTCTAAAGCACTTTGAAGTGAGATGCTTTGAACTCTGGCCAAATTGTACCATCGAATAGAACAACTTAACAATAATGTGCTATTAATTCAGAAGTGTATGGGCTTTTGAACATTAAAAACCTAACCATTGGCGCAATTACCAAATGGTTAAACCCTATAAAAAATGTAATATGAACATTTAATAGACATATTGTGGGTTGGAAAGAACAGGCAAAGCCTCTATAGATGGGAGATAATTGATCCAGAAAGGCCCTCAGATGAACTCAGTCTATTTGTCTGAATAAAACAGAACAAAGCAATATATTGAAGAATTCACAAGTGCTTTTCATAGTAATGGTTTCTCATATCCAATAATCTCAGCCCAGTGTACAGTAAAATGCACCTCTCAGACCATCTTCAATAGATGAAAACGCTCAGGGAAAATAATAAGCATTAAGGTAGAGGTCATGTTGGGCCAGGTAAAGTACACACTAGTCAGAGCACACACTAGTCCTTACCTTCATCAGCTCCTCAAGGCGAGAGCTCTTCTTAGGAGCAAAGAGGCTGGGGTGGAGGTAGTTGCCATCCCCATCATCATCATCATCAGAATCATCAGAGTCTACAGAAAATATATTGAAGTATGAATGAAGAATATTACAAACAAAAAACTGTTTTAAGTAAAAAGTAGGTATTGGTCTGAAGCTGAAAAATAAAGAATTCACAATGCCGCGACCAACTGGTCCATCTTAAAGGCATTCCTAGCGGACCGGGAGATATGTGGCTAAATTGAGTGCGCCTACTGCGCTGGCCAATCGGACAGCTCAAATCACCGTGCTTTAAGTTTCCACGACCCCTGGTCACAGCAAAGATTGATACTACCCTACATGATACCATAAATTCTAAAACCATGACCAGCGAGAGACTGTAAAAGAATACAGCAAATAACTGCTGTTTTTATGAATGAGTTCATGTCTCAACAAGTGTAGTGATCGCTCTGCGTATTTATTATTTTAGCAGCTTGTCGTGTCTATTTTAATATCAAGGAATATTTCACATTCTCTGATCATATGAACAACATGAATTTGTGCACGAGGTAGACGCGAAAACTGTGTCCCCTCTCACCAGCCTGGTCTCATAGCCTAGACGTAACATAGTCAATTTAAATCCAGGACAATCAGATTATTATGATATGTTAAGTTTGGTATGGATAGATTTTGTATTGATATGTAGGCCACATGTGCCTTTTTTTACATTGATTTAGTTCTGTTGTTGAGCTGTTCTGGTTTGTTAATGTTCTGTATTATGTCATGTTTTGTGTGGACCCCAGGAAGAGTAGCTGCTACTTTCCTAATAAAATACCAACACAGATGGTTGAGAGTTCGAATCTCATTACAGGCAACTTTATAATTTTAGCTAATTAGCCACTTTTCAACTACTTACTACTTTTTAGCTACTTTGCAACTACTTAGATAACCCTTCCCCTAAACCCTTTTAGCTAACCCTTCACCTAAACTTAAACCTAACCCCTAGCCTAGCTAACGTTAGCCAGCTAGCTAACATTAGCCACCTAGCTAGAATACATAACATATCATGCCTTCTACAAATTCGTAACATTTTATACATTTTGCTAATTCGTAAATTATAATAGGAATTGTAATTCGTAACATATCGGAGTGTTTAGAATTTACATACAGAAGAATACGAAATGAGTCAGCCTCATCTGGTCAGCCTCACCTGGAGGAAAGGAAGGAGAGAGCAGGGACCATGAGAGGCTGACTCTGCTGTTCTTTCCCTCGCTCGGCTGAGACTAATGCAACGGAGAATAATGCAGCGTTCAAAACAACTGGGATCTCGGAAATCTCCGACTTCCAATGCTTAATTTGAGCCGGATCTTCCCAGAACAGGATCCGCCACCTCTCCGATTCGTACTGTTTTGTTCCGGAACCTATTTGGCAAGATCTGGTACCTCTCATGGCATGAAAAATAATTTCCACTTTTTGCTATGTAAAAATTATAATAAATGCAACCAATATGTCATTAATTCTCCTGTCCACCACAAAAAAACTAAGTGAAAAAGTAGATTTTCAGCTGAAAGCCAGATATTCTGAGTTGATTCAAGTTGGGCCGGACAGGACAAACCTAACCTATGTTTGAAACCAATGTTTGGGAGTGGCTGTGTGATAAGTGCACCTGTATCTCTCACAGAACTAGAATGAGATTAACTTTAGATGATCTCTCTCCCTTTCTCTGCTCTGATAGACATGCAACTCTCATCTCTCCAGCATTGCAATTCATTTATTTCCCTATAGAATCATAGATGTGCAAAGTCTTCTGGAGGAGCTGCAGCACCCCTGATAAATTGAAATACATTTGCCAAAGTTATAGAATTACAGTTGTCAGTTCAGAAAGAAATGAAATAATTCAGAATAGCCTACTACACCATGAGTAGGCCCATAAATTAGCCACAGAGGATCAATATTTTTTTTTAAATAGCCTAGCTGTGGATTGTGTGTAGCCCAATAAGGCATAGCCTACAATCGGGAGCATGTGGCAAATCTGTCAGTGAACAGCATGCAGATAAAAACAGGCCTTTCGCAATATTAAAAATGCAATCGAGGGAAAACACAAGTTGGAAAGCAAATGGCACCTGCTGAAAAGAGAAGACTAGAATCCGTATGCTGTAATAAACTTCAAAATATTGTTTTACAAAGTAAAACAAGAGAGAGGTAGGCTTTTGGCACGAACTCATCGGACATCACTGTAGAGTGAGCTGTGGATAATTGGGTGAGTCAGTGAAAGTGGAAAGCATTTTTAGGACTATAACTTTCTCCTCATATTGTAGCCTACAATGTGTCCACACACACCTAGACCTTGACTACTGATGGATTTAAGACAAAGTTATTTTTATTGATCTGAGATTTTATTGATGTCAGAGTCAAAGTAGTCTGTCATTTCGATAATTTGTGCGGTATTAAAAAATATTCTGCCAGTCATGTAAAAAGACCTAGAATTGCATGACATGCTTTTATAAAAAGGCTACATTTTTCCCTAATCCAAGGCTACAAAATGTTTTTCCTGTGTGCAACTTCTGTAAGTGCCTCTACTGCTCTATGCCACTACGCAAATGTGATGATTTACAGTACAAGTCAAACGTTTGGAAACTCCTACTCATTCAAGGGTTTTTCTTTATTTTTACTATTTTCTACATTGTAGAACAGTACTGAAGACATCACAACTATGAAATAACACATATGGAATAATGTAGTAACCAAGAAAGTGTAAAACAAATCAAAATATATTTTAGATTAAATTCATCAAAGTAGCCACCAATTGCCTTGATGACAGCTTCGCACACACCAGGCAGACGCCTCGACGGCCATGAAAGAACTTAATTTGACTATGTAAACTGGAAACCACAGATCTTGAGGCTGCATTTATTGTAGCTGGGGATTTTAACAAGGCTAATCTGAAAATAAGGCTCCCTAAATTTTATCAGCATATCAAATGCGCGACCCGGGCTGGCAACACCCGGAATCATTGCTGCTCTAATTTCCACGATGCATACAAAGCCCTACCTCACCCTACTTTTGGCAAATCTGACCACGACTCCATTTTGCTGCTCCCAGCCTATAGACAGAAAGTAAAACAGGAAACGCCCGTGCTCAGGTCTGTTCAACGCTGGTCCGTTTTTCCAGATGCCCCAAACAATCGGAAAAGGGATTCAGCAGAGAAGATTACTTTACCCAAGTACTCAGCAGTCCGATCCCTGTACCTTTTGCAGAATATCAGTCTGTCCCTGATGTTTTTCCTGGAGAGAAGTGGCTTCTTTGCTGCCCTTCTTAACACCAGGCCATCCTCCAAAAGTCTTCGCCTCACTCTGCGTGCAGATGCACTCACACCTGCCTGCTGCCATTCCTGAGCAAGCTCTGTACTGGTGATGCCCCGATCCCGGAACTGGTCCGACCAATCTGATTACACGCGTCAAGATAGCTTCGATCATGAGGACTGGGATATGTTCCGGAAAGAATCGGACAATAATATTGACGTATACACTGATTCGGTGAGTGACTTTATTAGCAAGTCCATTGGTGATTATTAATTATGGTGTTTATATATATTTGCAAACATTTCAAAAATACTTTTTTCGATTTCTGGGGTATGGTGTGTACATTGTTGGGGAATATGTTTAATTCAATCTATTTTAGAATAAGGCTGTAATGTAACAAAATGTGGAAAAAGTCAAGGGGTCTGAATACTTTCCGAATGCACTGTATCTGGCAGGACCATAGCTCCAGCCGGCCAGATAAGTTCGGTCCGCAGGTTGGCCAGCTAGCCAGATCCCATCAAATAATACCAATATATTGTCTATATAACGTCAATTTAGTTTGACCTTGGATAGAAAGGGATTTTGCTCAGGTTTGAGAATGTGATCATGTTGAAGGAGGGTAAAGAGGAGATGCGGCTTGAGAAATTAGTCAAAAATACTGGATATCTGTTCTGTCAGGCTCCCTTTTCCGGTTAATAATAGAGCATCTGGGGGGGTTAGTAGGGCATGAATGGACTTTAGGGAGTGCATATATTACAGGTGTCACAGGGTTATCCACTTTCATAAAGTTGTACTCGTTCATACTGATTTCCCCTCTGTCAAAATATAGCTTGAGCTTAGGGCTGGGCAATATCAAATTATTTCTAATTTATGCTTTAGCGTATTGTTCCAAATGCCTGGATCACAAGAGGTTTCTCTTTTTTTTCTTAGTTTTTATGAGCGTTCTGTCTTTTTGGTCTCGTCTGCTTTGCTGCTTCAGTCCAGTGTGCACTGTGCTCCTTCCCACTCGGACACAGACACCGAGCCCCTTCCCATACCACTCACAACAAAGACGAATAACAACGTCCTCTCTGACAAGAAGCAGTTGAAACTCGTTATTTGCATTTGAGGTTTGGTCCAACAGAATCGGTAAAATGGACACCGAAACGCTTAGAGATATTGTTTTACTGTAATAGACAAAAACCTTTCTAACAACACCCGTTTCATGTCTCAACTCACAAAATGTAGAACAGAGCAAACCCTACTAAAACAAGAGTATCAATGAACATGTATCACATACCACTAGCAGCATTTTAACCACAGACTGTCTAGTCTGTGTTTTATAAAATGTGCAATGAGCATAAAAAGGCACATTTATATAAGAATTGGCAACACGTTCTCATTCTGAGAAATATGCATGATGAATGGAAACAGGATGCCCTGAGCTTAAATTCAAGTCTCATAGCAAAGGGTCTGAATACTTATGTAAATAAGGTATTTCTGCTTTTAAGTAATATGCACACATTTCTAAAAAACAGTTTTCACTTCGTCATTATGGGGTAGTGTGTGTAGATTGATGAGGATTTTGTATACATTATATACATGATTTTATTTTAATGTATAAAATGTACATTTGAATGTATTTAATGTATATTTAAATTATTTTAATAAGTCCATTATTCCTCTGAAGAGTGAATTAGGCTGTTTGAGAAGATTATTATTATTTTAAATAGAACAGACAAACATACAGTGGGGGGGAAAGTATTTAGTCAGCCACCAATTGTGCAAGTTCTCAAAGGCAGATTTGCCATTAGTCTGTCATTAGCAGTGGTATTGTAACCTTTAAAGAAAAATATCAAAATGTTTAGAGGCAATTAAGCTTGGAATGTACTAAGTGAAGGAAAGATGATCACATCTTGGCAGGCACTGATAAGGGTGGGGAGCTGTGGATTAGTGAGGAAGGGGGCCGAGGTCAGGTCAGGTCACGTTAAGGGAGAAGGAACAGTTTATTGCCCGCATCCCTTAATTTCCTGCCTAGCAACAGAGATGTAATCTTTAGAGAGAAGGAGGAGATTCCAACCCAAATTGGGGTATATATATTTTCTATTTAACCTTTATTTAACTAGGGAAGTCAGTTAAGAACAAGTTCTGATTTACAATGACAGCCTAGGAACAGTGGTTAACTGCCTTGTTCAGGGGCAGAACAACAGATTTTTAACTTGTCAGCTCAGGGATTCGATCTAGCAACCTTTCAGTTACTGGCCCAATGCTCTAACCACTAGGCTACCTGCAAAATATATACTACCACTGGTGGAACCATGTCTTTGTCTGTTCAACTGTTAGATCCTTTGGTTGAAGTTTTTATAGTGTCCGTCGAGTTCGTAGTGATATTTAGAAACTAACAATACTATAGTTGCATACTACAGTAATAAGTACTCCATGTATTCTGAATTCTATTAATGTATTCTGTTGTTAAAGGGACACTTCAGGATTTTGGTAATGGAGCCCTTTTTGTACTTCCTCAGTCAGATGAACTTGTGAATACCATTTTTATGTCTCCGCGTGCAATAGATAAAGGGCTTCATTGCCAAAATCCCGAAGTATCCCTTTAAAATGTATTCTGTGCCACTGTTCTCTAAGATTTCCACATGAAGCATGTATTAGATAGTAACATATACTCTGTATCCCATGATGTACAACTCATTCTATATAAACCCTTTTTGTTCATCTCTGGGACTCACCCTGTACGTCCTGCTTGTCGGAGGCAGAGGTATAGCGGCCCTCCTTCATGGCCTTCAGGATGTGTTTGTAGTAGGGGTTCAGGTAGTGTTCGAAGTTCAGGAAGTCAAACTGGGAGTTGCCAGACTGCTTGGCTTTCAAAACAATCTCAAACTGGGCCCCCTGCAGGCACACAAAGTTGGCGGTCCTCTCAATGATGGCATGGGTTTTGGTGGTCGCTGGCTGGAAAGGGGAAGAGGACACACACCAAGTCAAACGAAATGTGGGGTTAAGGATAGGTGACAACCTGGGGATGTATGTATCAAGCAAGAGTAGGAAAGCGGATCTACAGTTGTGGCCAAATGTTTTGAGAATGACACAAATATTCATTTTCAAAGTCTGCTGCCTCAGTTTGTATGATGGCAATTAGCATATACTCCAGAATGTTATGAAGAGTGATCAGATGAATTGCAATTAATTGCAAAATCCCTCTTTGCCACGCAAATGAACTGAATCCCCCAAATATGTCCACTGCATTTCAGCCCTGCCACAAAAGGACCAGCTGACATCATGTCAGGGATTCTCTCATTAACACAGGTGTGAGTGTTGACAAGGACAAGGCTGGAGTTCACTCTGTCATGCTGATTGAGTTCAAATAACAGACTGGAAGCTTCAAAGGGAGGGTTGTGCTTGGAATCATTGTTCTTCCTCTGTCAATCATGGTTACCTGCAAGGAAACACGTGCTGTCATTATTGCTTTACACAAAAAGGGCTTCAGAGGCAAGGATATTGCTGCCAGTAAGATTGCACTTAAATCAACCATTTATCGGATCATCAAGAACTTTAAGGAGAGCGGTTCAATTGTTATGAATGCTTCGACCAAGAAAGTCCAGCAAGCGCCAGGACCGTCTCCTCAAGTTGATTCAGTTCCACCAGTACAGAGCTTGCTCAGGAATGGCAGCAGGCAGGTGTGAGTGCATCTGCACGCAGAGTGAGGCAAAGACTTTTTGAGGATGGCCTGGTGTTAAGAAGGGCAGCAAAGAAGCCACTTCTCTCCAGGAAAAACATCAGGGACAGACTGATATTCTGCAAAAGGTGCAGGGATCGGACTGCTGAGGACTTGGGTAAAGTAATCTTCTCTGATGAATCCCTTTTCCAATTGTTTGGGGCATCCGGAAAAAAGCTTGTCCGGAGAATACAAGGTGAGCGCTACCATCAGTCCTGTGTCATGCCAAGAGTAAAGCATCATGATACCCTACGTGTGGGGTTGCTTCTCAGCCAAGGGAGTGGGCTCAGTCACAAAATTGCCCAAGAACACAGCCATGAATAAAGATTGGTACCAACACATCCTCCAATAGCAACTTCTCCCAACCATCCAGGAACAGTTTGGTGACGAACAATGCCTTTTCCAGCATGATGGAGCACCTTGCCATGAGGAAAAAGTGATAACTAAGTGGCTCAGGGAACAAAACATTGATATTTTGGGTCCCATGGCCAGGAGACTCCACAGACCTTAATCCCATTGAGAACTTGTGGTCAATCCTCAAGAGGCAGGTGGACAAACAAAACCCCACAAATTCTGACAAACTCCAAGCATTGATTATGCAAGAATGGGCTGCCATCAGTCAGGATGTGGCCCAGAAGTTAATTGACAGCATGCCAGGGCGGATTGCAGAGGTCTTGAAAAAGAAGGGTCAACACTGCAAATATTGACTTCATGTAATTGTCAATAAAAGCCTTTGACACTTATGAAATGCTTGTAATTATACTTCAGTATTCCATAGTAACACCTGACAAAAATATGTAGACACTGAAGCAGCAACTTTGTGGAAATTATTATTTGTGTCATTCTCAAAAGATTTGGCCACGACTGTAGGATCAAGGCCCCCCTTTCCATATAACATTATTCATTGTGATCTAACAGGCAAAGGGGATCCTAAATCAGAACACCTTGTCTGAGATGCTTGATACATACGGCCCCAGACTCTCCTTTAAGGCAAGTTAATGTAACTGTATTTAATAACTGAGGCACAAGAGTAATCACTTCAGAAGCAAAGACGAAAAAGCTAAATACGCTACAACATGACATGAAACAGGTTTTTAAGTGTGGCAGTTAATTCTGTGTGGGGGATCAACCAAATTCTATTTCCTAAAGACTGTAGAAGAGGTTTAATAGCTTCTTCACTAACAATCATTTACTAAATACATACAAGATGGAAATCATTGGGACTCGATTACTCAATATCACTGTGTACTTTCAATGATGAATCATTCTTGTTAGTTACCCTAAGAAGAAAATAGCAAAAACACACATTTCTCATCAAACCTTTGGAGAGAAGACGCTTGGGCCTGAACTCTGTAGTAACATTCCACTACACACACACTTACGTGTTTTGCGAGAGCATAAAATATGTAGAGGCAAATAACCTTGCAATTTGGAATTTTAACGAGGAACTTGTTATGGAATCATGAAACACAGAAAAGAAGAGCAGAGAGAGACGATTCCTTCTCCCAACCCCTCAGGCTGTCAGACCGGCGACTGCCTGTGATAACGGGGGAAACACAGCCATATCCCCAAATTAATAGTTCAAACCAGATATTCTGAGAATAGCGCCAGCTTTGACTATTTGGCCGTTTTTGAGACAGTGCAATTGGAAGGGCTTTGCAGGGTACCCAATCAAAATCTCATTACAAGGACACGTGGAAAGGATGTGCATGTGTGTCTGGACATCACAGAGGACACTGACAGCCAGAGTGAGGAAGATCTCTCTGTCAGCGGCATCTATATTGAATTACTATGTGTGTGTGCATGTCCCAGGGTGTATGTAAGTTTGTGTGTGTGTTTGTGTCAGTCTGAAGTCTGTAGGGTGTGTGTGTGTGTGTGTGTGTGTGTGTGTGTGTGTGTGTGTGAGAGAGAATCGAGGCCATGCTGAGATGAAAGCCTCCCCTTCTTGAGTTGGAAGGACCCTGCAGATGAAAAGCAACCGGCGGTCAATGGGAGAAGCAGCGGCATTGGAGTGGAAAGTCTGTCCAAGTGGACTGGGATGATACTGACTGACACAAACTAAAGCAGCACAGCAGACTCACCAGTCACTGTCTATCACACGCACAACACTCGCAAGCAAGTTCTGCTGTTTGCTGCTCCGTTCCCTTCCTTTTCCCTCTCCATGGCTCCATAATAGGGAGTGTTATGTAAACCATTGGATCCCGGACCCACAATTGTTCAAATGTATACTGAATAAAAATATAAATGCAACATGCAACAATTTCAAAGATTTACTGAGTTACAATTCATATCAGGAAATCAGTCAATAGAAATAAATTCATTAGGCCCTAATCTATGGATTTCACATGACTGGGAATACAGATATGCATCTGTTGGTCACAGATACCTTAAAAATATAGGCCTCTGGATCTCGTCATGGGATTTCTATGCATTCAAATTACCATCGATAAAATGCAACTGTTGTCTGTAGCTTATGCCTGCCCATACCACAACTCCACCATGGGGCACTCTGTTCACAATATTGACATCAGCAAAGCACTCGCCCACACAACGCCATACACGTGGTTTGCGGTTGTGAGGCCGGTTGGACGTACTGCCAAATTCTCTAAAACGACAGGTTTTGGTAGAGAAATTAACATTCAATTGACAATTGAAAGCTCCCTAAACACTTGTATGTTTCCTGGTCTTTCTTATATCTCTCAGATATAGGACAGACACTTCAGAACAAACTTTCTTTAGATTTTTTGGGGGGACGTTCTGTTGTTCCATGTAGTGAATCTCTTATTCAATGCGTTTGTATGGGCTAATAGCAGTAAGGCCAAATAAAAATATTCGTTAAATATATAGAGATTTTTTTAAATACTTCAATGGGTCTTAAACTTCAAAATAAAATAGCTAAATGATCCTTGATATGACCTTTAAACACAAATACATATAGCTTAGTAGAACCACCCCCGGCTTAGACTTATGGGTTAAAACCCCATTCTGCAACCCTGTGGTGCATCATGTTAATTAAAGCATGAAGTAGTGCAGGGTACTCACTAGCTCCACATCGGGGGGGATCGCCAGGCCCGGGGGTGCCACAAAGGGTTCCTCGCTCTCCTGCGGCTCTGTTTCTTCTGACGAGGAACAACCCACAAGGTCAGGGAGAGAGAGAAGAAGAGCGATTAGGATTCAACCTACAGTCACTGTGACACATTACAAGCACTCAACGTTTCCTCCTCTCCCTCCTCTACCTACTCTCATTCGGCCACGTTGCCCGAAGCACTCAGTTTCAGCTTTACTTACTCTTAACTTTCTGGGAGGTGGTGGTCCCCGTCACAATTATTTACAACATCTAACCCCCTCCCCCCCAGTGTGACATAACACACAGATAGGTCAGCTTGAAATTTGATTAAAATTGTATGCTTTAGTTCAATGTGGGGAGGCTGCAGATGGATGTAGAGGTTAAGCACATTAATGCCAAACATTGCAGCCAAGGAGCACAGCATAGATTTGTCTTGTGCCGATTTAATCAGGCACACCGCTGGTCGCCCGAGGTGTGCACCGGCCGCCGATACCACAACAGAGACGAGCGCACGCACGCGCACGCACGCGCACGCACCCACCCACACACAAGTAGAGGAGTTTTGTACTGCCGAGTAATCCCAGGCAGTGCCAGGTGATAGTACTGATGACAGCACTCACACACAGCAGTAGTACTGTACCATCTGCTGAGGGAGGGGCACTTTGGCATTGGCTAGAGGGGAACGGGTGGGAGGGGTTGTATAATGCTGTGTTCATAAGCAATTGGGAAGGTGGTAATTTCAGCTTTGAAGTCGTAAATACGAGTTGGATGCATTCACATGCTTTTGTGATAAAATGAAAAGTTCCTTAATAACAAAAATACAGAATCACAATGTATACCAGTAAGTAATATGATATTAATGTATCTAAATGTTGATTATACAATCTGTGTGCTTTATTGATGTCTGATCTGAGTTTGATTAGTTATAGCCAGAAATTGGGGCGGCAGGTAGCCAGCCAAGTGGTTAGATCGTTGGGCCAGTAACCGAAAGGTTGCAGGTTGCATTTTACAGGGCTTCCCAGCTCACTCATTACAAGTGACTTAAAGCCAAAGCAACATTGCCGTGTGATTTATTTGTATATTTCTCCCTTTCAGGTATGAATGCGATTTCAAATACATTTGTTCATGTCAGAATGTTATTTGTACGTTTAGACCATTTCAAAATTAGCCATTAGCCATTTTGCTAGCTAGCTTGCTTGCTTGCTAGAAGGCTGCTCACTTGCACGAGGTTACTTCGTGATCAGAGCGTGCCCGAGAGAGACCGTGCGCACATTCAGGGGTATAAAACTTTAAATTACACAGAACAAAAATATAAACACAACATGCAACAATTTCTAAGATTTTACTGAGTTAAAGTTCATATAACGAAATCAGTCAATTGAAATAAATTAATTTGGCTCTAATCTATTTCACATGCCTGGGAATACAGATATTTTGTATTTATTTGTTTATTTAACTAGGCAAGAAAGTTAAGAACAAATTCTTATTTACAATGATGGCCTAACCCAGCCAAACCCTAACCCGGACGACGCTGTGCCAATTGTGCGTTGCCCTATGGGACTTCCAATCACGCCCGGTTGTGATATACGGCCTGGAATCAAACCAGGGTCTGTAGTGAAGCCTCTAGCACTGAGATGCAGTGCCTTAGACCGCTGCGCCACTCAGGAGCCCAGATACCTTTAAAAAAAAGTAGGGGTGTGAATCAGAAAACCAATCAGTATCTGGTGTGACCACCATTTGCCTCAGGCTGCACAACATCTCCTTCGCATAGTTGATCAGGCTGTTGATTGTGGCCTGTGGAATGTCGTCCCCCTCCTCTTCAATGGCTGTGCAAAGTTGCTGGATATTTCGGTAACTGGAACATGCTAGGCTTGGGCGGTATCCAGGTTGTCCTACCTTCATACTGACCTTGTGCCATAAAAGGATATTCTGTAATACCAATAACAATACATGTACAATCCCATAGAGAATGCTAACTAAATGCTAACGAGCGCATTGCAAACATTTTATACAATCTTTGACCTAAACTACTTGTAGGACAGAAACCCCAGCTCAAAGACACATAAGTAACTCAGAAATACTACACAGTTTGCTGCAATCACAAACCAAATATTAGATATCAAGGCTCTTGATCCAGGAGGGGATTCTCTGCTTTTACCAAGTGAAGCTTGATTTTGGAAGAAGCTAACCACTAGACAGCTAACTAGCTACAAAATTAGAAAACCAAATGCACAATTACTGAGCACATTTGCACATTTTAAACAGTTAATTTATTAGTTATAAGACATCTTGCTGGCAAAACTGGACTTATGAATGTCATAACGTAACTAGAACACCTGCCGCATGCTGCACAACAGTGAGTGACTCACAAGGCTCCGGTCTCTAGTTGTTGTGTGCCTGTAAACACCACGTGACTATCGGTAAGCTTCAACGAAAAATTGACAGGTGAAATCAAGGATCGGGATTTTCTTTATCTCCTAATGTTTTGCACAAGTTGACTGCACGTACTTAAAAAGTTGCATTTTTTTTTTTAAATGTCTAAAAAACATAAGAAATAGTTTCAACAGTATTGAAAAACCATCCTGCGGCTATTTCAAAATATCCTGGTATATGGTATACCCCCCAAGCCTACAACACACTGTCGTACACGTTGATCCAGAGCATCCCAAACATGCTCAATGGGTGTCATGTCTGGTGAGTACGCAGGTCATGAAAGAACTGCGATATTTTCAGAATTGTGTACAGATCCTTGCGACATGGGCTGTGCATTATCATGCTGAAACATGAGGTGATGGCGGCAGATGAATGTCAGGAAAATGGGCCTCAGGATCTCATCATGGCATCTCTGTGCATTCAAATTGCCATCAACGCTGTCTGTAACTTATGCCTGCGTGCCCACACCATAAACCCACCACCACCATGGTACACTCTGTTCACAACGTTGACGTCAGCAAACCGCTCGCCCACACAACGCCATACACATACTGCCATCTGCCCGGTACAGTTGAAACCGGGATTAATCCGTGAAAAGCACACTTCTCCAGAGTGCCAGTGGCCATCAAAGGTGTACATTTTTCCACTGAAGTTGGTTACGACGCTGAACTGCAATCAGAAAAAGAAAAAAAAAGTTGGATGTGGAGGTCCTGAGATGGCATAGTTACAAGTGGTCTGCGGTTGTGAGGCCAGTTGGATGTACTGCCAAATTCTAAAACAGTTTATGGTAGACATATAAACATTACATTCTCTGGCATCAGCTCTGGTGGACATTCCTGCAGTCAGCATGCCAATTGCCGCTCCCTCAAAACTTGAGACATCTGTGGCACTGTGTTGTGTGACAAAACTGTACATTTTAGAGTGGCCTTTTTTTTGTCCCCGGCACAATGTGCACCTGTGTAATGATCATGCTGTTTAATCAGCTTCTTGATATGCCACACCTGTCAGATGGATGGATTATCTTGGCAAAGGAGAAATGCTCACTAACAGGGATGTAAACAAGTTTGTGTACACAATTTGAAAGAAATAAGCTATTGTGAGTACGGAAAATGTATGAGATCTTCTATTTTAGCTCATGAAACATGGGACCAACACTTCACACGCTGCGTTGATATTTTCTTTCAGAATAGTTGAGAAACACTGATTGGCTCATGGCAAACAAGCTGCATCAACCACAAACTAAAAGTACAGCTATCATGCTCGCAAACAAATTACAGTGTTCAAAAGAACATGAATAGATTGCTTATATTAAAATAATGTTTAGCCAAAAATGTTGTTATTGAGGTAATTTCCTTAGTAGGTGACGTGAGAGGTCAGCATGTGGGAGAAGTGGAAGCTCAGGATTGATAAGACAATTTTCCCACTAGTTATTATCAGTTGGAGGGGCATTTTTTGTAGGACTGACGCAGAGCACAGCGCCATGACAACCACTTAACCCTCTACAGACCTAGCCAGGGGGTTTCTACTAAACTATATTACATTGTTTTAAGAAGGTCATAACCAAGGATTATTTAGCTATTGGATTTAGAATTTTTAATATATAATTTAGCCTTACTGCTATTAGCCCATGCATACGTATTCAATAACAGATTCACTACATGGAACAGCAAACAGTCCCCCCCCAAAAAAATGTAAAGGAAGTTTGTTCTTAAGTATTTCTCCTATATCTGAAAGATATAAGAAAGATCAGGAAATATACTTCCATTCATTTTTTAAAACTGGTACCGGGGGACCTTCAGACGTGTCTTGTGCAAAACAACCCGACATATTTGTGAGAGTCTCACCTTTCCACAGAGGGGTAATATTAGTGTGCAGCCCAAACTGTTCGGACTCTACAGACAGAAGTTGGCAGATCGGCTGTTCACTAGGCCTAGTGAAGAGGCTGGAGCCCAGCACTGGACCTCACAGATGATAAAAAAATCTGTAGAGCAGCTAGCCAGTAAGACTTCACATTCAGTGCAGAAACTTGAAAAAGCTTTATTTTGTCTAGCTCCAGGGCTTCAAATAGTGGTTTATGTGACTCCGGGGAGCCTGCCATGCTAAATAATTAATCACAGGGTTTTCATTAAAGGTGATATGTGAGCCTCTCCACCAGTATATTGATGTGTCTAGTGTGAGATGTATGTCTCTCTCTTTCTCCTCTCTCTCTCCCCTAACGGCAGGTCAAAGAAAGATTCTCAGTGGTTTCAAGGGGTAACAAGTGGTATCAAGAGGTATTGTAAATATGTGTGAGAGTTTACTTGAATTATTTGTGATGCATGTCATTTGTGGATTCAAATACATCATTTAAATGTGTGTGCATTTATGTGTGTGTGTGCTCACCCGTCTCCCTGTTGGCCTCCTCTTCCTCAGTGGGTTGGGAAGGGTCGTAGTAGTCTGCGCTGTAGCGGAAGCACACTGCGTTATAGGTGCCTTCATCTGCCAGAGCTTCACTCAGACGCTTGTATTCTTCCTCTGTGTAAGAAAAACATACATAATAAAAGAGTGAGGGGAATGGAACGGTAGATTTATTGAAAAAATACAGCCATAATAGGCTACTGTTGGGAGTGCCTCAAGCATGAGACAAAAACATTGGATTAATTCAAAATCATCATTCCATCCATCCTGCATAGTTCCTTATCCCCTTACACTGTGTATAAGACAGTAGTTTAGGAATGTTAGTTAGATTACTTGTTGGTTATCACTGCATTGTCGGAACTAGAAGCACAAGCATTTCGCTACACTCGCATTTAACATCTGCTAACCATGTGTATGTGACAAATAAAATTTGATTTGATTTGATAAAAGAGCGCTGTGAGCTGACAAAAACTAAAGCAGATCGAAGCCATGCTGACCTTATAACACCACACTTTTCTATTGCAATTGATCTCATAGTAAAGGACTGAGGAATCAACGACAAACTCCCATCTAACAAGAAAAATATTTTTATGCGTCTCGTGTCCCCACGTGGATAATTGCTAAAGCCCCACTACTCAAGGGCGCACAAGCGTGAGGGGACAAAAGTAACAAATTACATGAGGACTTAGTCAGTTTTGGAATTAAACACCATATTTCACTTAAACCCTTGGAAACTATTTAATTTAAATAGGCTTAAATAGGCTATATTTAATTTGGCAAAGGTGATTCTTTATGTAATGGTCAGAGCTATTTCATTATAAGTGACAGAATATTTGCTATGAAGTGTGCAGCATTGCTAAAATAACCTTAGGATAGTCTTAAAAATGTGTATTTCAACACTCAAGACTTTAAGCCAATAAAATAGAAATCTTTGGACAGGAGAGGTACTTTCGCATGAAAATCAAGCAACAGTAGTTACAAATTCATGAAAAAAGTTACCTACAATAGTGTAAAACCCCATTTAGTCGACCAGTAACAAAAAAAAATGTATGTATGTATGTATGTATGTATGTATGTATGTATGTATGTATGTATGTGTGTATGTATGTATGCACCACTAACAAAAATAATAATATTTTTTAACAAATGTGCTTTCTCCCGCATTGGATAGAGGTCGCTGTCCGCGGTTCAGAAACACAGTGCGCTGTTGAATTTGTGCCTCTTCCCAGACCATGTTGCTTTGTACATAATAGCGAAGTTAACCAGCATATTGGTGTTGAGACCAAAGGCAGCAGCAGAATGAGGAGTTGAGAAAACAGGCTTTGCCTTATTATCTAAGAAAAGTGAGGAGAAAGGAAACCCCAAATTAAGGTCTATAATCAATAGCCTAACTCTTAAAATGTACCTTGCTTTATAAATCCTCACTATATCTACAGAAATAAGACAGATATTGCAATGATTACCTATTTGATTAATAGCCTACTGATTCTGTGAGCACCAAGCCACATGCAACAACATGTCAAGTAAATCATTTCACACATTCGGCTGTTTTTAACCTCTGCTTTAATAAAGGCTCTCAACTTTGTTTTTGTTAAAACAGCCTCTCTGGTATTTTTATAATTTATTTAGTGTTGGCTACACGCCTCCAAAAATGTTCAGGGAAATTATATTTATAATAACAACGCTGCTTTTTCTTGAGCTCCTTATTATTTATATTACTATTATGATCATAAGTAATGTAATTATCATTGGTAGGCTTATTATATCAGCCTTATGTAACCCCCATTGATCTGTAGGTCTTTTTAGTCTTAATACAGTAACTTACCTAAGCCTCTATTTCAATACTTCTATAGGCTACTGTATCAACCATTCAGAAATTCATGTCATCACACAGCATACGAGTCATTCATGATTTGACATGCAATCAAGAATTTGTTTTAAAACCAAATGAGCGAGTCGTGAATAATAAGCTTAAACCTTTCCATTTCTAAAATTGCATTCATGAATGAATGAGACTGTTTAGTCTTTGCTGTAATAAAGGCTTAAAAAAAAATTGTTACAACAGACTCTCTGGTATTTTGTGTTGTTTACATTGTTCTAAACAGTCAGAAAAATATATTTATTGTAATCAATACAGCGCCGGTTTGATACACATAATGTGCAAGCAGTGCTTGCTCCTTACTTTCTTTTTCTTGATATCCAGTGTTTTACACAACTACTCACATTTATTCCATACATCAGACTTTTCCTTTACCTCCTGAGCAACCATTAAACATCCCTCCGTTTCGTGTTTATTTGCCATGTCTTCCGGCGCCGACTGAGATGGCCGCCTCGCTTCGCGTTCCTAGGAAACTATGCAGTTTTTTGTTTTTTTACGTGTTATTTCTTACATTAGTACCCCAGGTCATCTTAGGTTTCATTACATACAGTCGAGAAGAACTACTGAATATAAGATCAGCGTCAACTCATTATCAGTACGACCAAGAATATGTTTTCATGACGCGAATCCTGTGTTCTGCCTTACAAACAGGACAACGGAATGGATTTGCAGCGACCCAAGGAAACGACTACGAAAAAGAGGGAAACGGCGGTGTTCTGGTCAGACTCCGAAAAAAGGGCACATCGCGCACCACTTCCCAGTATTCTTCTTGCCAATGTCCAGTCTCTCGACAACAAGGTTGATGAAATCCGAGCAAGGGTGGCATTCCAGAGGGACATCAGAGACTGTAACGTTCTTTGCTTTACGGAAACATGGCTTACTGGGAAGACGCTATCCAGGGCGGTGCAGCCAACGGGTTTCTCCACGCATCGCGCGGACAGAAACAAACATCTCTCTGGTAAGAAGAGTGGCGGGGCGTATGCCTCATGACTAACGGGACATGGTGTGATGAAGGAAACATACAGGAACTCAAATCCTTCTGTTCACCTGATTTAGAATTCCTCACAATCAAATGTAGACCGCATTATCTTCCAAGAGAATTCTCTTCGATTATAATCACAGCCGTATATATCCCCCAAGCAGACACATCGATGGCTCTGAACGAACTTTATTTAACTCTTTGCAAACTGGAAAACATTTATCCGGAGGCTGCATTCATTGTAGCTGGGGATTTTAACAAAGCCAATCTGAAAACAAGACTCCTAAATTTTATCAGCATATCGATTGCGCAACCAGGGGTGGTAAAACCTTGGATCATTGTTACTCTAACTTCCGACGCATATAAGGCCCTGCCCCGCCCCCTTTCGGAAAAGCTGACCACGACTCCATTTTGCTGATCCCTGCCTACAGGCAGAAATTAAAACAAGAGGCTCCCACGCTGAGGTCTGTCCAACGCTGGTCAGACCAAGCTGACTCTACACTCCAAGACTGCTTCCATCACGTGGACTGGGACATGTTTCGTATTGCGTCAGATGGGAATATTGAGCTGATTCGGTGTGCGAGTTCATTAGAACGTGCGTCGAAGATGTCGTTCCCATAGCAACGATAAAAACATTCCCTAACCAGAAACCGTGGATTGATGGCAGCATTCGCGTGAAACTGAAAGCGCGAACCACTGCTTTTAATCAGGGCAAGGTGTCTGGCAACATGACTGAATACAAACAGTGCAGCTATTCCCTCCAAGGCTATTAAACAAGCTAAGCGTCAGTACAGAGACAAAGTGGAATATCAATTCAACGGCTCAGACACAAGAGGCATGTGGCAGGGTCTACAGTCAATCACGGACTACAAGATGAAATCCAGCCCAGTCACGGACCAGGATGTCTTGCTCCCAGGCAGACTAAATAACTTTTGCCCGCTTTGAGGACAATACAGTGCCACTGACACGGCCTGCAACGGAAACATGCGGTCTCTCCTTCACTGCAGCCGAGGTGAGTAAGACATTTAAACGTGTTAACCCTCGCAAGGCTGCAGGCCCAGACGGCATCCCCAGCCGCGCCCTCAGAGCATGCGCAGACCAGCTGGCCGGTGTGTTTACGGACATATTCAATCAATCCCTATACCAGTCTGCTGTTCCCACATGCTTCAAGAGGGCCACCATTGTTCCTGTTCCCAAGAAAGCTAAGGTAACTGAGCTAAACGACTACCGCCCCATTAGCACTCACTTCCGTCATCATGAAGTGCTTTGAGAGACTAGTCAAGGACCATATCACCTCCACCCAACCTGACACCCTAGACCCACTCCAATTTGCTTACCGCCCAAATAGGTCCACAGACGATGCAATCTCAACCACACTGCACACTGCCCTAACCCACCTGGACAAGAGGAATACCTATGTGAGAATGCTGTTCATCGACTACAGCTCGGCATTCAACACCATAGTACCCTCCAAGCTCGTCATCAAGCTCGAGACCCTGGGTCTCGTGTGCAACTGGGTACTGGACTTCCTGACGGGCCGCCCCCAGGTGGTGAGGGTAGGCAACAACATCTCCTCCCCGCTGATCCTCAACACGGGGGCCCCACAAGGGTGCGTTCTGAGCCCTCTCCTGTACTCCCTGTTCACCCACGACTGCGTGGCCACGCACGCCTCCAACTCAATCATCAAGTTTGCGGAACAACAGTGGTAGGCTTGATTACCAACAACGATACAGGGAGGAGGTGAGGGCCCTTGTGGTGTCAGGAAAATAACCTCACACTCAACGTCAACAAAACTAAGGAGATGATTGTGGACTTCAGGAAACAGCAGAGGGAACACCCCCTATCACATCGATGGAACAGTAGTGGAGAGGGTAGCTAGTTTTAAGTTCCTCGGCATACACATCACAGACAAACTGAATTGGTCCACTCACACTGACAGCGTCGTGAAGAAGCGCAGCAGCGCCTATTCAACCTCAGGAGGCTGAAGAAATTCGGCTTGTCACCAAAAGCACTCACAAACTTCTACAGATGCACAATCGAGAGCATCCTGGCGGGCTGTATCACCGCCTGGTACGGCAACTGCTCCGCCCTCAACCGTAAGGCTCTCCAGAGGGTAGTGAGGACTGCACAACGCATCACCGGGGCAAACTACCTGCCCTCCAGGACACCTACACCACCCGTTGTTACAGGAAGGCCATAAAGATCATCAAGGACATCAACCACCCGAACCACTGCCTGTTCACCCCGCTATCATCCAGAAGGCGAGGTCAGTACAGGTGCATCAAAGCTGGGACCGAGAGACTGAAAAACAGCTTCTATCTCAAGGCCATCAGACTGTTAAACAGCCACCACTAACAGTGAGTGGCTGCTGCCAACACACTGTCATTGACACTGACCCAACTCCAGCCATTTTAATAATGGGAATTGATGGGAATTATGTAAATATATCACTAGCCACTTTAAACAATGCTACCTTATATAATGTTACTTACCCTACATTATTCATCTCATATGCATATGTATATACTGTACTCTACATCATCGACTGCATCCTTATGTAACACATGTATCACTAGCCACTTTAACTATGCCACTTTGTTTACTTTGTCTACACACTCATCTCATATGTATATACTGTACTCGATACCATCTACTGTATGCTGCTCTGTACCATCACTCATTCATATATCCTTATGTACATATTCCTTATCCCCTTACACTGTGTATAAGACAGTAGTTTTGGAATTGTTAGTTAGATTACTTGTTGGTTATCACTGCATTGTCGGAACTAGAAGCACAAGCATTTCGCTACACTCGCATTTAACATCTGCTAACCATGTGTATGTGACAAATAAAATTTGATTTGATTTGATTTGTCCTCTGCATCAATTTTGCTCTCACGTGTTACAGCGTTCAGAGTTTGTAATAAACTATTGATGTGATCATGATATGCTATAGGTCAGGCACTACTGTGCCCCATTTGGACAGGCTTAGCTTTACTGGGGGAAGTCGGGTAATGTAATTATGTGAACAAGGACAAAACACAATATCTGTAATTTTAGTCCCGTCCGAATTAACATTTACATGGAAGGGAGCAACAATTCCAGCCATAACCTACTATTTTTTGGCAAACTCCAAGAATCAACATCCCTGTGTTTTGAGAGAAATATCATAGGTGCAGGAGATGCCCGCGGTTTGCACAAGAAAACAATAACTGATTAGATCAATTGAACTAAGTGCTGCGCATAAGCTATAGATGAATGGCCTACATGTATCATATAAACTTTCACAGTGAATGCTTTTGTTTATATGTTTTGTGCTTATGAATTGAATATTGCCAAATGCATTAATATTTTTTTTTTGCCTATTCAATGCAAGCCTTGCTGTTAATAGATTGCAAAGCAACATACAACTGGCCTAAGCGTTTGCAAATGATTAGCTAACTTTTTCATCCATAGCCTTTAAAACACATTGCAAGTACAATTGCACTGTTTAGCTCACATTTGAAGGCTGGGGGGCATTTACAACGTTCTGCGGATTGCTAAAATATCCTAATGACTATGATCACACTTCCTCAATTCAAATATACATTAATGCCGACACTATACCAAAGATGTTTGGTATGGTTTAGAAACTTGGGAACCAAGCTCGAGTTCAGTGTGACCCTATCACCTGGACATGTTGAAATGTGCATCTTCACGCCAAGATAAAAACCTCCAGGTTTCCGTCATAACTGTCAACTTATTGAACAAAAATAAGATTTACAGGAGGCAGTTTGGAAAATACGAATACAGTCCGAATTGTCATCTGGAATAACGGACAATCTGGAGTAATAATTACATTACCAACATTCTCTAGTAATACTAGTCCCGTGCGAATAGGTTACGTGCATGCGATGCATACATGTGTCAAGTAAAGAAAGCAAGGGTTAAGGGAATGCTTTTCCCTAAACAAATTAGGGATTTCAGTAACAGAACTTCCAAGTCAGAAATGGCTGTACTTATGCTGCAGCAACACAGACAGTGGGATAAAAACATTGATGTTCTGCTGGAGCAGGGAGGAGCGTGAAACAATGGGTGCTAGTATTTTTAACACAGCGCAGCAAGACTGTGCCCAGCACAATCAAATAACTTGCTGGACGGATTCCCGCTAGTCATTTGTGTTTCTCAATTATTTAATCAAACAGTGTGCTTAAATCATCAGACAAGCTGAATATAGTGCATATAAACTCAGCAAAAAAACAAACATCCTCTCACTTTCAACTGTGTTAATTTTCAAACTTAACATGTATAAATATTTGTGTGAACATAAGATTCAACATCTGAGACATAAACTGAACAAGTTCCACAGACATATGACTAACAGAAATTGAATAATGTGTCCTAGAACAAATGGAGGGTCAAAATCAAAAGTAACAGTCAGTATCTGGTGTGGCCACCAGCTGCATTAAGTACTGCAGCGCATCTCCTCCTCAGAGACTGCACCAGATGTTCCAGTTCCTGCTGTAAGATGTTACCCCACTCTTCCACCAAGGCACCTGCAAGTTGCCGGACATTTCTGGGGGGGAATGGCCCTACTCCTCACCCTCTAATCTATCAGGTCCCAGACTAGCTCAATGGGATTGAGATTCAGGCTCTTCGCTGGCCATGGCAGAACAAGGACACTCCGGTCTTGCAGGAAATCACGCACAGAATGAGCAGTATGGCTGGTGACATTGTCATGCTGGAGGGTCATGTCAGGATGAGCCTGCAGGAAGGGTACCACATGAGGGAGGAGGATGTCTTCCCTGTAACGCACAGCGTTGAGATTGCCAGCAATGACAACAAGCTCAGTCCGATGATGCTGTGACACACCGCCCCAGACCATGACGGACCCTCCACCTCCAAATTGATCGCTCCAGAGTACAGGCCTCGGCGTAACGCTCATTCCTTCGACGATAAACGCGAATCCGACCATCACCCCTGGTGAGACAAAACCACAAATCATCAGTGAAGAGCACTTTATGCCAGTCCTGTCTGGTTTTGTGCCCATAGGTGACGTTGTTGCCGGTGATGTCTGGTGAGGACCTGCCTTACAACAGGCCTACAAGCCCTAAATCCAGCCTCTCTCAGCCTATTGCAGAAAGTCTGAGCACTGATGGAGGGATTGTGCGTTCCTGGTGTAACTCGGGCAGTTGTTGTTGCCATCCTGTACCTGTCCCACAGGTGTGATGTTCGGACGTACCGATCCTGTGCAGGTGTTGATACACATGGTCTGCCACTGTGAGGACGATCAGCTGTCCGTGTAGCGCTGTGTTAGGCGTCTCACACTACAGACATTGCAATTTATTGCCCTATCCACATCTGCAGTCCTCATTACATTTACATTTAAGTCATTTAGCAGACGCTCTTATCCAGAGCGACTTACAAATTGGTGCATTCACCTTATGACATCCAGTGGAACAGCCACTTTACAATAGTGCATCTAAATATTTTAAGGGGGGGGGGGGTGAGAAGGATTACTTTATCCTATCCTAGGTATTCCTTAAAGAGGTGGGGTTTCAGGTGTCTCCGGAAGGTGGTGATTGACTCCGCTGTCCTGGCGTCGTGAGGGAGTTTGTTCCACCATTGGGGGGCCAGAGCAGCGAACAGTTTTGACTGGGCTGAGCGGGAACTGTACTTCCTCAGTGGTAGGGAGGCGAGCAGGCCAGAGGTGGATGAACGCAGTGCCCTTGTTTGGGTGTAGGGCCTGATCAGAGCCTGGAGGTACTGAGGTGCCGTTCCCCTCACAGCTCCGTAGGCAAGCACCATGGTCTTGTAGCGGATGCGAGCTTCAACTGGAAGCCAGTGGAGAGAGCGGAGGAGCGGGGTGACGTGAGAGAACTTGGGAAGGTTGAACACCAGACGGGCTGCGGCGTTCTGGATGAGTTGTAGGGGTTTAATGGCACAGGCAGGGAGCCCAGCCAACAGCGAGTTGCAGTAATCCAGACGGGAGATGACAAGTGCCTGGATTAGGACCTGCGCCGCTTCCTGTGTGAGGCAGGGTCGTACTCTCTCTATGTTGTAGAGCATGAACCTACAGGAACGGGCCACCGCCTTGATGTTAGTTGAGAACATGCCTCCTTGCAGCATGCCTAAGGCATGTTCACACAGATGAGCAGGGCATCTTTCTTTTGGTGTTTTTCAGAGTCAGTAGAAAGGCCTCTTTAGTGTCCTAAGTTTTCATAACTGTAACCTTAATTGCCTAACGTCTGTAAGCTGTTAGTGTCTTAACAACCGTTCCACAGGTTCATTTTCATTAATTGTTTATGGTTAATTGAACAAGCATGGGAAATGGTGTTAAACCCTTTACAATGAAGACATTTAGATTTTTCCAAATTATTATTGAAAGACAGGGTCCTGAAAAAGGGACGTTTCTTTTTTTGCTGAGTTTAGATGATTTGATTTAAACACAGGATGTGTCAAAATATGTGTCAATATAAAATACACATTTAACACAATTGGTCGAAAGAACGGACAACTCTTGGTCGACAAAGATTTGTTTTAGTTGGGAAAAGCCCTACATTACGGGCATGTTTACAACATTGTCTAAGGCAGCACAAATTATGCTGAAAATGAAATATTAAACAGTAAACATAAGCCTCAACAATAGTCTATGATTAGTCATTCAACCAGACAGTGATCGTCTGAGAAAATACTTAATATTTTATCTTGGACCTCACAGGACTACATACATGAGGGTCTGCATGCACCGAAATGATCCCCATACTAGTTAGGCTACTGAGAATCTACCCTCTCACTGACTTTGACATAGGTTTAGTAAGGGGATTCTGTGGAAAAGTCAAACTGATTATGCCCAAATATAGTAATTTCCAAATGAATCCATGTGCATAATTATCCTTAACCCTTTACATTTGTACCCGTATTTGGAACATAGTGGCTGTAGAGTAACATGCTACACATGACGTCAGAGCTCTGTTCTGAACAGAATGAGACTGTTCACCGGGGCACATGCACCTGAATGCACTCATGACTCCTTTCTAAGTGCACAAAAATTATGATCAGTTTCTCTGAATTGCCCTGTGAAAGCCTAACACTGTAAGATTGTAATTTATAACTTAGCTAGTCATGCTGACAATATAACAAGCTTTCAAATCATGCCCAGCTGACCCAGATTGCAATTTATAATGGACCATTTTTGGATTGCGTAAACAACAACAGTAATTGTTTAATGGTGGGATAAAGGGTTGTGTCCAAAATTAAACTACAAGTGTGCTTGCTCTAGTTCCACAATGGCATAGCTAGGAGAGATTAAAAAGAATAGTACCGTATAGTCATAAAAGTGCATTGAAATTGCTTAGGAAATGTGCACACTTTGGAGAGGTGTGTGGCCACTTGTAGAAACCAGTTATTCCTCTTCATCAAACCTTTGTTATTTTTTGTCTTATGTTGCACCTAGCCCACATTTTCTAGCATTATCAGGGATCCATGTATCCAGAGTATTTTCAGATTTCGTTAGAAACAAATGCAGCGAAAAGTAAAGTAAATGTAGATTTGCATGAGATCAACAGTGTAATGTTTGGATTGAGTCTTGTGTCAGGTGAACTGTTGTGTACTCACCGTTGGGCTACTCATTTTCCCATTATCTCTAAACGGTTCACTTTCAATTGCTACCATGGTTATGCATTTCATATTTCCTCAGTAAGAAACATTTCAATATAGCCCTATCCATATAGGCTAATTGCCATGAGTTAAAAGGTTAAGGTCTAGCTTTATAATATAGTTCAGGCTTTATTTGGAAAAAACAAATCTTGAAACTTTTACTGTCTTCCACAGCAGATGAGTGGAGGCATTGCTCAGCAGTTCAGACACAAGAGACAGAGTATGATCCCCCAGCTATGACTGATTGGTCTACCTTGTCTGGCTTCTTCCTCCAGCAGGTCTGTGTGCATGGCCAGGTACCTCTCCTCATCACACAGGGCCTCGATCCTGGCCTCCTCCTCGGACAGCTGGTAGTCTCTGTTCCACGAGCCTGTGTCGTACTCCGAGAGGTCATGCAAGTGACCGCGCCCATCATACCTGTAGGGTGAAGAGAGGGGTTAGAGGAATAGAAGAAGCAACTGAGGAAAGACAACACATGGACCTACTTACCAACATAGATGGGACCCTAAAACAAAGAGTTTTTAACAACAAAACGTGCTACCTCAGTCACAAGTCTTTCATGAGGGAGTGTATGGTACTGGAACTGAGCAATCTCATCACAATACAGACAGCCTAACATGAACAACTCCTGACATAGGCCTATCTAGTGCAGTTTTCTGGCAAGCTTACTCAGTGTAGCCTATTTCATTCCTCTCTCAACAATCCCTATGGAGAAACAGCCCTGCATGAACACAAAAACAAAAGAAAACAACTCACCTCTTACCTTACAGGGTTTAACTTCCCCATTTAATATGCATAATATGCATAATTCCTTCTATATCTGTAAAAAAGGTACATCCACACAATCCCGAGCACATAAATACCTATCCGTAAGAACCCAAACGGACGATATTTTCCTGCGTTCGCTCCTCTCTTCCACCTCTCCAGAGTGGGCGCTGGGGTTGGCATTGGGGTGCCAGGCAGGACCCCTTAGCCTTAGGCTACTTGCTGGGGAAATAAGGGCTGGTTATGTGATAGAGAGACACACATATACATTCGAAACAAGAGGCAGGCCCATGCAGATTAAGGTCACTCAACCCCAACATATGTCACTCCCTTCATGGTTCAAGTGGGTATATTCCCAAATAAACAACTATTTTTTACAGGTCATCATAGCCAACTGTCAGTCTCATGTAGAGCGTGTTCACTGTTGAAATATATGGCAAACTTAGAGGAGGACACAGCATCTTGACATGATGCTCTGCTACCCTGTTAATAGTTAGTGCATCTTCGGTTTCATGAGGCCAAAAGGACGTCATTAGCAAGCTAGATAAATGGTTCGCCAATACTTTTGTCAGTTATGTTTGCAAGAATCCGATCAGTCCCTTCGAAAGACAGATCTGGGATTAGGAAAGTTGGTTAGGATAACAATTCCTTTAGGTTTGTTCAACCGACCTATCAATCAGGATGTTCTTGTCCCCCATCCATGGGATGAGCTGTTTGCCCTGCTCGTGGAAGTGAGCCCTCTCGTCATCCCGGAACACCTTGCAGGCATAGCCGAACACGAGAAGCTCGGCATATTTATTGCTGTCACTTTCATCCTTCTTCACCGGCTTGTTATTGTGGTCCCTCTTGCCCCCGCCGCGCCGATACATTCCAAATGTGCACGTGAAAGAAATCTAGCTCCCTAGATAAGTTATATTACTATCGTTCAATTCTTATTGTAGTACAAAGTCTTTCTTTCTCGGTTAAAATGAGACATGAAATGTCACAATAAACATACTCACAAAAACCTATTTCCGACATGTGCAGCCATTTTGGAAAAGTTCGTAAACTACACTTTTGGTTCATATATGTAGATTCGCCAGTTGCTCTTCAAGATAGAAAAACACTATACGTAAATTAAACGTTTAATTTCCCTATATTCTGAAGATAAGTAACAGTATTCATTCATTATGTATCCACATTTGATAATATTTAATACATAGTCTGTGATTTTATTAGTTAGTGCCCTCTATTTGTGCATGTTGAATGTGCTACAGTGTGATTGTGAGAAAACTTTCGAGAGAGAAATGGTGAGATCAAAAAGTCGTCGAGCCTGCATTTGCTCCACTCTAAATCCTACCGGTTTCTGAGATTTAATTTCTTAAACTACCATACATTTAAACGACATTAGGATGTTTAACATTTCGACACATACATATACATATATATATGCTTGTCTAAAAGGTGTTAATTGAGAAAAAATAGAGGTAGAGAGATTGGAAACCAAAATTGGTCTTCACGGACAAGTTCTGGCCTGGTTTAGATCTTATCTGTCCGAAAGATATCAGTTTGACTCTGTGAATGGTTTGTCCTCTGACAAATCAACTGTACATGTCGGTGTTCCTCAAGGTTCCGTTTTAGGACCACTATTGTTTTCACTATATATTTTACCTCTTGGGGATGTCATTCGAAAACATAATGTTAACTTTCACTGCTAAGCGGCTGACACACAGCTGTACATTTCAATGAAACATGGTGAATCCCCAAAATTGCCCTCGCTACAAGCCTGTGTTTCAGACATAAGGAAGTGGATGGCTGCGAACTTTCTACTTTTAAACTCGGACAAAACAGAGATGCTTGTTCTAGGTCCCAAGAAACAAAGAGATCTTCTGTTGAATCTGACAATTAATCTTAATGGTTGTACAGTCGTCTCAAATAAAACTGTGAAGGACCTCGGCGTTACTCTGGACCCTGATCTATCTTTTGACGAACATATCAAGACTGTTTCAAGGACAGATTTTATCCATCTACATAACATTGCAAAAATCATAAACTTTCTGTCCAAAAGTGATGCAGAAAAATGTATCCATGTTTTTGTTACTTCTAGGTTAGACTACTGCAATGCTCTACTTTCCGGCTACCCGGATAAACCAATAAATAAACTTAATTTAGTACTAAATACGGCTGCTAGAATCCGGACTAGAACCAAAACATTTGATCATATTACTCTAGTGCTAGCCTCCCTACACTGGCTTCCTGTCAAGGCAAGGGCTAATTTCAAGGTTTTACTGCTAACCTACAAAGCATTACATGGGCTTGCTCCTACCTATCGCTCTGATTTGGTTCTGCCGTACATACCTACACGTACGCTATGGTCACAAGACGCAGGCCTCCTAATTGTCTCTAGAATTTCTAAGCAAATAGCTGGAGGCAGGGCTTTCTCCTATAGAGCTCCATTTTTATGGAACGGTCTGCCTACCCATGTGAGAGACGCAAACTCGGTCTCAACCTTTAAGTCTTTACTGAAGACTCATCTCTTCAGTGGGTCATATGATTGAGTGTGGTCTGGCCCAGGAGTGAGAAGGTGAACGGAAAGGCTCTGGAGCAACGAACCGCCCTTGCTGGCCGGATCCCCTCTTTCCACTGGGCTTCTCTACCTTTAACCCTATTACAGGGGCTGAGTCACTGGCTTACTGGTGCTCTTTCATGCCGTCCCTAGGAGGGGTGCGTCACTTGAGTGGGTTGAGTCACTGATCTTCCTGTCTGGGTTTCTCCTAGCCACCATGCTTTTACACCTGTATTCATTGCTGTTTGGTGGTTTTAGGCTGGGTTTCTGTACAGCACTTTGAGATATTAGCTGATGTACGAAGGGCTATATAAATACATTTGATTTGAGGTAAGCTTCCCAGGTGGGCATGGGCATATTGGCATTCTGGTAATTCTGGCAAATGCCAGATTGGCTGGACCATTTTTTTGTTGGGTGGGCTGGTCGAAATTGACACACACAAAAAAAATATGCAAAGGTAACATTGCCAGTGGCCCATGCTGCCCTACAAAGACAAAATGTAGTAAGTACACTTTTGATCAAAATTGAGTTAAGACTGAAATCAGGCTTTGTAGTATATGTTTTATCTTGTGAGAAAGTGTCGTTGTTCAATATCAATTTTGTTCTTGAGAAAAAAGAGTGAAATGTGTAGTAAATACAAAATCCAAGTCATACAAAGGCAAAGAGTAGTAAACAGCACAAACAGCGAAAAATTACCAACTGAATGGAATTCAAGTATTTTTTGCTGTCCAGCCAAATATGTAGTTAGATAAATGATAACACACTGATGTATTATCTTATTTTGAAGACATTTGTTATGCATATCAACCAGTCTGAAGTACTGTAATCGTAATTACCAATTAGTGTAGGTGTTGATTCAGGGCAACACATATGACATAAGTCGTTAGCTTTTCTATTCTAACGTATATGGATTAAAGGGTAATTCTGCCACCTTTCAACCTCATATTTATTTTCGCCAGCCAAGTTATTGTAACTCATTGTGTATTTATTACTACTTTTATTATTACACGTTTTACTTGTATATTATTTGTTGGTAAGACCCCACAATTAAGCACTTCACTGTTAGTCTACATCTGTTGTTTACAAAGCGTGTGACTAATCAAATGTGATTTGATTTGAAACCAGTGTCTACATACAGTATGTGAAAACAGTGTTTCTCTGATCTTAGGTTAAAAATATAAAAAGAAACATCCTAAAATAATGCTTCTCTGTGACACAGGATAGGATTAAACGTTTTTTAAAAACTGATTTTCAAAACTTACTACGAGTTTCTAGCGAGAGTTTTGGTATTTTCTTGCTTACCACGTCACTGCAAAGTTCACAGTGTTTGAAAATCACTGCTTTTAAAATGTTTTAACTTTTGATGATATCATCAGGTACAACTTTAAAATTGTATATGTAGAAATGTGCAGTTTTCACATATCGAATCAAATCAAAAATGATTGGTCACATGCGCCGAATACAACCGGTGTAGACTTTACCGTGATATGCTTACTTATGAGCCCATTCTCAACAATGCAGAGTTTAAAAAGTAAGAACAATATTTGCTAAATAAAAAAGGAAATAGTAACACAATAAAATAACAATAACGAGGCTTTCTAAAAGGAGTTCCTGGTACAGAGTCAGTGTGCAGGGGTACGAGGTAATACAGTACGTAGGTGTAAAAGGGACAAGGCAGTCAGGATATATAATGAACAGAGTTGCAGCAGCATATGTGGAGAGTGTGAAAGTGTGTCTATGCTTAAGTGTGTATGTGTGTGGCGTCAGTGTGGAATATTCAGAGGTGGAAATTGTCTGTGGGAATCAACAGGAATATATGGGAATTAACAGAAATATACGCAAATTAACATTAATACCATTTAAATGTAGATGTTTTTTGCATTGGATATATTTACTATATCATGGAGACAGAAACATAAACCATAAGTAGACATAATTGCAAATGTTCAAATCCTTCCAATATATATATTTTTAAACGGTTTAGTTACGAATGTAACTTTAATTAAATGAGTTAACTCTTCACATGGGATTATTTCACTGAACAACAAAAGAAAGGGAATATTGAATGATTGCAATGATCCATCAAATCTCCTAAAAACGTTTTCAACATACATCTGTAAAATGATAGTCGAGAAACAAAAGCTTTGGTTCTTCCTCTAAGGCTACCATGTCTTCTCCCCGGACCTCCTCAATGTCCACCTCTTGAACATCAGACTCTGAGGCCTCATCTTCACTGTCACTTTCCAACCTTGTTGAGGATGGCTCGTTGTCAGGCTCAAAAATCCTCAAATTTGCCCAGATGGCCACCAACTTTTCAACCCTTGTATTGGTCAGTCTGTTGCTTGCTTTAGTGTGTGTGTTCCCAAACAAGGCCCCGTTGCGATCTGAGGCGGCTGACGTTGGTGGGATTTGGAGGATGATGTAGGCAACAGGGGAAAGAGCCTCAGATCCACAAAGTCCCTTCCACCAGGTGGCTTACAAAATATGCCACAAGACCTAGAATTGCCTTATGTGTATCCCACAAAAAAGGTTCACTGTTAAAGGCTAACTTTTTTGATGAAGTTAAGCAAAATTCCCCAACTTCCAGGGCTTAGCTTCCCATGGAAAATGCCCGACCCTTTGCAGCCCTATGTGTGATTGTGTGGGTAGAGTCTAGTGCCAAATAGTCCGTGCAAAACAATTACGATAAAAAATATATATAATAAAAGAAGTCAATGTAAATAGTTTGGGTAGCCATTTGATTAACTATTCAGCAGTCTTATGGCTTTGGGGTAGAAGCTGTTAAGGAGCCTTTGCATCCCAGACTTGGAGCTCCAGTACCGCTTGCCATACAGTAGCAGAGAGAACTGTCAATGACTTGGGTAGCTGGAGTCTTAGACAATTTTTAGGGCCTTCTGCTGACACTGGCTGGCATAGAGGTCCTGTATGGCAGGGAGTTCGGCCCCAGTGATGTACTAGGCCGTACGCCCTACCCTCTGTAGCGTCTTGAGGTTGGATGCCGAGCAGTTTCCATACCAAGCGGTGATCAAGCCAGTCAATATGTTCTCAATGGTGCAGCTGTAGAACTTACTGAAGATCTGAGACCACATGCCAAATCTTTTCAGCCTGCTGAGGGGGAAGAGGCGTTGTCGCGCCCTCTTCAAGACTGTTGGTGTGTTTGTACCATGATAGGTCCTTAGGGATGTGGACACCCTCGACATGCAACACTACAGCCCTGTCTATGTGAATGGAGGCGTGTTCGGCCCTCTGTTTCCTGTAGTCCATGATATGTTATTTTGTCTTGCCCACATTGAGGGAGAGGTTGTTATCCTGGCATCACACTGCCAGGTCTCTGACCTCCTCCCTATATGCTGTCTCTTGGTCGTTGGTGTTCAGGCCTACCACTTAATGACGGTGTTGGAGTCGTGCGCGGCCACGCAGTCGTGGTTGAACAGGAAGTACAGGAGGGGACTGAGCAGGTACCTCTGAGGGACCCTTATGTTGAGGGTCAGCATGACGGATGTGTTGTTGCCTACCCTCACCGCCTGAGGGCGGCCCATCAGGAAGTCCAGGACGCAGTTACAGAGGGAGGTGTTCAGTCCCAGGGTCCTTAGCTTTGTGATGAGCTTGTAGAGCATTATTGTCTTGAACACTGAGCTGTAGTCAATGAACAGCGTTCTCATGTTGGCGGTCCTTTTGTCCAGGTGGGAAAAAGCAGCGTGCGGTGCAAAAGAGATTGCGTCATCTGTGGATCTGTTGGGGTGGTTTGTGAATTGGAGTGGATCCAGGGTTTCTGGGATGATGGAATTACATTTACATTACATTTAAGTCATTTAGCAGACGCTCTTATCCAGAGCGACTTACAAATTGGTGCATTCACCTTATGACATCCAGTGGAACAGTCACTTTACAATAGTGCATCTAAATCTTAAAGGGGGGTGAGAAGGATTACTTATCCTATCCTAGGTATTCCTTAAAGAGGTGGGGTTTCAGGTGTCTCCGGAAGGTGGTGATTTGAATTGATGTGCCAGCTGGTCAGTGCATGCTCTGAGTACGTGTCCTGGTTATCTGCCTGGCTCTGCAGGCTTGTGAATGTTAACCTTTTCAAAGGTCTTGCGCACATTGGCTACAGAGAGCGCAGTTTTCACATATTTAGGCACTGGTATTGTGCTGGAGAGAATGAAAATTAGGTTGAAAAATTGTGGAATTGCCCTTTAAATCAAATCAAATCAAATGTATTTATATAGCCCTTCGTACATCAGCTGATATCTCAAAGTGCTGTACAGAAACCCAGCCTAAAACCCCAAACAGCAAACAATGCAGGTGTAAAAGCACGGTGGCTAGGAAAAACTCCCTAGAAAGGCCAAAACCTAGGAAGAAACCTAGAGAGGAACCGGGCTATGTGGGGTGGCCAGTCCTCTTCTGGCTGTGCCGGGTAGAGATTATAACAGAACATGACCAAGATGTTCAAATGTTCATAAATGACCAGCATGGTCGAATTATAATAAGGCAGAACAGTTGAAACTGGAGCAGCAGCACAGTCAGGTGGACTGGGGACAGCAAGGAGCCATCATGTCAGGTAGTCCTGGGGCACGGTCCAGGGCTCAGGTCCTCTACAGAGGATTAAAAAAAGAGAATTAGAAAATGCATTTGTGGGTGGCTAGTCCTCTTCTGGCTGTGCCAGGTGGAGATTATAACAGAACGTGGCCAAGATGTTCAAATGTTCATAAATGACCAGCATGGTTGAATAATAGTAACCCCTGAAACAGTTGAAACTGGAGCAGCAGCATGGCCAGGTGGACTGGGGACAGCAAGGAGTCATCATGTCAGGTAGTCCTGGGACATGGTCCTACCCAGGCCAAATGAAACTGGAGCAGCAGCATGGCCAGGTGGACTGGGGACAAATTTAGTCATCATGTCAGGTAGTCCTGGGGCATGCTCCTAGGGCTCAGGTCCTCCGAGAGAGAGAAAGAAGAGAAAGGAGAGAATTAGAGAACCCACACAGATTCACACAGGACACCGAATAGGACAGGAGAAGTACTCCAGATATAACAAACTGACCCTAGCCCCCGACACATAAACTACTGCAGCATAAATACTGGAGGCTGAGACAGGAGGGGCCAGGAGACACTGTGGCCCCATCCAAGGACACCCCGGACAGGGCCAAACAGGAAGGATATAACCCCACCCACTTTGCCAAAACAGCCCCCACACCACTAGAGGGATATCTTCAACCACCAACTTACCATCCTGAGACAAGGCCGAGTATAGCCCACAAAGATCTCCGCCACGGTAGTCCTGGGGCATGGTCCTAGGGCTCAGGTCCTCCGAGAGAGAGAAAGAAAGAGAGAAGGAGAGAATTAGATAGAGTAGGCAGGCAGGCAGGCAGGCAGGCAGGCAGGCAGGCAGGCAGGCAGGCAGGCAGGCAGGCAGGCAGGCAGACAGACAGACAGACAGACAGACAGACAGACAGACAGACAGACAGACAGACAGACAGACAGACAGACAGACAGAGAACAAGAAGAAGAACAGAGTGACAGCAGAGAAGATGCTGAGACACATAGACAGCACAACAGGGGGGCAAACAAAATGGTCTCTTCCGATATTCCGGGCACACTTTATTTGGAGAGTCAGAAATGCTCCATCTGTAGATGTTCTACAGATGATCATACTATCAACAGACTATCTGTTGTTCAGCAACTGCTTGCTAAGGTTAAGGTTAGGGTTAGAGATAGGGTTAGTAGATAGTGAGTTGAAATGTCACAGATAGTCTGCAGATCATCTACAGATGGATTATCCAAATAAAGTGTTACCAAAATGATTTTCTAGGTCTAGTTGTTGTGCAGAAAACAGTCATCACGCTATAATTGGCTAAAGCAGAAAAAGACTGCCACCCAGAATAATATTCCTCCATCATTATTAGAGATTTTGTAAACTCCTCTGCTCACCCCCTGAAACAGTGAAATACAAGAGTTCAAGTCTCTGAAAGGCCGACTATAATTGCATTCTACCAAAATCACTGGATATTCAGACACATTGGTTGTCACAAAAGTCAATTTTATTATTACATTTGAAATTAGGTCTAAAATGTCAGCAACTGTCGAGGGGAATGTCTGACTGAGCTAAAGTTGCTCATTGCATTAAAAAATAGTGAACACATTGCATCCTTGAAAGTTATGGGTGAAACAAAGATTGGCACCAAAAATATATGAGCAGCTGCAACTTCATGAGACAATGGGAAGTTCTTGATAGCTGGATCTTCTCTGGAATTCATTAGAACTGCTGGGCTCGCTTCCAATGTTTAATCTATACAAATACAAGGAGTATCACTAATCATTAACTCTACAAAGCCTTATCAAATATCAGTTAACTTGTTCCTAATTTTTGCCACTCTACTTCCACGTCATTATAATCTTTTTTTTCTATGTGAACTGTTGAACTAATAATTGAAGAGAAATCTTGTGCATTTTTGTCATGATTTTTAAACACAGATCGGCCATTGAATTATGTACATCAGTGGTTCCCTACATTTTTTGGTTAACATTCCACCAACTGAATTTTGCTTTGCCTGGAGTAGCCCTGAAGTTCGTCTCATGTGTCTTCTCAAGTACCCCCTACGGACAGGCTAAGTACCCCCAGGGTTCCTCGTACTTCATGTTTCAATGCATTTCACTCTCACTGTCCTTTCCTACTAAATTTGACAAAATAAAATGTGAATGATTTCAGGAAGGGATGTGCACTGTGCATAGGCTACCTACATTTTTTGGCCAGTCAGTTTGAGCTGTTTAGCCATGAAACTGTTTATATTCTGTCCACCCTTTTCATAGGAATCTCCCAGCATGTAAAGTTATTAATACACCTGCTTGGCATGTCTGCATAGTTATTTTGCTGTCGCCGGGCTCGTTGGATTAGAGTCATGCGTGACAATCCAACGGAATGGTCAAAATGACAGATTGCTCGGGATGCCATAGGAAATGTCAAGTACATCTTGTTTCTCGTTCAGAAAGGAAATGACATTTACACACTCCTCCTTGCTCCATCATTGGGCAAATTGATTACATTACCCAAGCTCATCATGTTGTCATCTGTGTCATACTCCATGTAGTTTTTCTACCCCTCACTGAGCAACATGTAGTAGGTCATTCTAAAACACAGGTGGACAAGATATTGTTATAAAGGGAGAGTAATCTCACATGAAGTGATGACCAAGCACACATGCACACGTGCTCACGCACACACACAAACTGCACCTCTACTGTACATTGCTGTAAGCTGAAATACACAGTACCTCCCATAAACTATGTTATTCATTTCAAGGCTAAATTATTTTCCTCTTCAGGTTCAGTTAATTAAAGTGTGTAGATTTCTATTTCAGCAAGAGGGAAAAAGCCACTTGCTGCATTCAGTCTGAGCTAACCTGCACGGAGGTCAAAACTGCAGGTAGCCTACTTTATCTTTCAGGGTTCTGTAATTTAGTAAAGCTAATTAGACTCATATGTTGCTTCCTGCAAAGGTCAACCAATAACTATCCTTGAACTCATTCACTTATTTTCTCTTGGAATGGATGGATAGGATATTTTCATAAATTATTAGGTCCACATGACCCGACCAGGAAAAACTATGGTTCCAGATTAGATGAATACATTTCTCGATGATCTTGGACACATCGTCTGTCATGTAACCTGTAAGAATTCCAGATCTACATGACAGAAATACCAAAGACATTGGTTCAGTGAAAGTTCCTAGAACATTCTTTTGGTTGTGGCAAATGTTCTCATAACACAAAAACTGTCCAGTTGTGCTTATGATTATACAATGTTTGTGTAAAACATTTTTCTGATGTTGCAAGAACGTTCCCAGAAGACAATTTTTCTGTTCTTTACTTGGAAACCTAATGAGAACATTTGGGGAATGTTCTGTGGTGGTTGTTACAGATGTTGTGAACAACATTTTAGTGAATGTTAGGAGAATCTAACAAGGATATAAAATAAAATAAACATTTCCCAGGTTTACTGGGTGGTAGTCTGTACACAGGAGATTAACATGACAGTTACCATTTATGACAATTATCCCCTTGTGTTGGCTCTGACTTTATGTTGAAGTATTTTATTAATGATTCATGATTACAGCATGTTCTACAAATTAGCACATTGCCAAGTCCTTAAAGGGAAGTTGGCTCACTTTGGAATTTGGAACAAAATATGCAACAGTAGGGAGAGAGAGAGTGGGCTACTGGGATCGCTCTTTCTCTCTGGTAGGCCAACTTACCTAATGGTGTTTAACTCAATAATGATCCTCTTGATGGAATATAGGAATGAGGGCAGATGAAAATCCTCACACAACAAAAACCAATTAAACAATTAGGGCTTTTCTCCAATTTACAACAACGATGTCAGGTGGACAAACAGGTTAATGGCAGAAATAAATGCAAATCCATCAGAGGTTAGCGTCACACTGGCTAGGCTGGAGAAGGAAGCTGCTGTGGACTTTTGAAAACATGTCAGATCACAGTGAGCCCAGAAGCAGCCTGTCTGATCCAACTCCATCCAGGGTACTCTTTTCTCTCATTCGGCTCACCCCCACCCTCATAAAAAAGGAGGGGTGGCAGGGAGCAAAATAAATAAAATAAATAACAATATGGTGATGAGGCAAAGGGTGGCTACTTTGAAGAATCTCAAATAGAAAATATATGTTGATTTGTTTAACACTTTCTTGGTTACTATGATTCCATATATGTTATCTTATAGTTTTGATGTCTTCACTATTATTCTGGAATGTATGTAATAGTAAAAAAAAACTTTTCACTGGTACTGTAAGAATTCAGGTTCAGGTTTACCACAGGTGCATCCTGTTTCCAGTGATCATCCTTGAGATGTTTCTACAACTTGATTGAAGTCCACCTGTGGTAAATTCAATTGATTGGACATGATTTGGAAAGGCAAAAACATGTCTATATACAGTGGGGCGAACAAGTATTTGATACACTGCCGATTTTGGAGGTTTTCCTACTTACAAAACATGTAGAGGTCTGTCATTTTTATCATAGGTACACTTCAACGGAATTTGAGAGACGGAATTTAAATCCAGAAAATCACAAAAATCCAGAAAATCACATTGTATGATTTTTAAGTAATTAATTAGCATTTTATTGCATGACATAAGTATTTGATCACCTACCAACCAGTAAGAATTTCCGGCTCTCACAGTTTTTCTTTAAGAAGCACTCCTGTTCTCCACTCATTACCCTTATTAACTGCACCTGTATGAACTCGTTACCTGTATAAAAGACACCTGCCCACACACTCAATCAAACAGACTCCAACCTCTCCACAATGGCCAAGACCAGGGAGCTGTGTAAGGACATCAGGGATAAAATTGTAGACCTGCACAAGGCTGGGATGAGCTACAGGACAATAGGCAAGCAGCGTGGTGAGAAGGCAACAACTGTTGGCGCAATTATTAGAAAATGGAAGAAGTTCAAGATGACGGTCAATCACCCTCAGTCTGGGGCTCCATGCAAGATCTCACCTTGTGGGGCATTAATGATCATGAGGAAAGTGAGGGATCAGCCCAGAACTACACGGCAGGACCTGGTCAATGACCTGAATTGAGCTGGGACCACAGTCTCAAAGAAAACCATTAGTAACACACTACGCCATCATGGATTAAAATCCTGCAGCGCACGCAAGTTCCCCCTGCTCAAGCCAGCGCGTGTCCAGGCCCATCTGAAGTTTGCCAATGACCACCTGGATGATCCAGAGGAGGAATGGGAGAAGGTCATGTGGTCTGATGAGACAAAAATAGACCTTTTTGGTCTAAACTCCACTCGCCGTGTTTGGAGGAAGAAGAAGGATGAGTACTACCCCAAGAACACCATTCCAACTGTGAAGCATGGAGGTGCAAACATCATTCTTTGGGGATGCTTTTCTGCAAAGGGGATAGGATGACTGCACTGTATTGAGGGGAGGATGGATGGGGCCATGTATCGTGAGATCTTGGCCAACAACCTCCTTCCCTCAGTAAGAGCATTGCAGATGGGTCGTGGCTGGGTCTTCCAGCATGACAACGACCCGAAGCACACAGCCAAGACAAATAAGGAGTGGCTCCATAAGAAGCAGGTCCTGGAGTGGCCTAGACAGTCTCCAGACCTGAACCCAATATAAAATCTTTGGAGGGAGCTGAAAGTCCGTATTGCCCAGCGACAGCCCCGAAACCTAAAGGATCTGGAGAAGGTCTGTATGGAAAATCCCTGCTGCAGTGTGTGCAAACCTCGTCAAGAACTATGTGTAGATTGATGAGAAATTTAATCAAGTTTAGAATAAGGCTGTAACCTAACAAAACTGTGTGTAGATTCTTTGACGAAAGCCAAGTTTGAAGGACACAATTCACTTAAAATTCATCATAACCTTATCAATGCCTTGACTATATTTCCTATTCATTTTGCAACTTATTTCATGTATGTGTTCATGGAAAACAAGGACATTTCTAATTGACCCAAAACTTTTGAACGGTAGTGTATACTACCTGCCTGCTTCGAGAACACACCAGGTGTGGCTTCCATGGTTCCAGGGGCTGAAATGGGAGGATAGTTATCATCCCAACACCCATGCCTCATCAGTCTCTCGGAATGAGATGCTATCTTGGACGACTTAATCTGGTTTCCAGTTGCAGTGTTTAATGCTCTCAAGAGGAGAGCGTGTCGCCTGTCGGAACTCATTGTTCCAGCTCAGGAGCCAAGAGGAGGAGAGGCCAGACTCAAAGAGGTATTGAGGGCAGGAGAGGGAGATTGTGTGTGTATGTGCATGCTTGTATGCATGCACACATATACAGTACTAGTCAAAAGTTTGGACACCTACTCATTCCAGGATTTTATTTTATTTGTACTATTTTCTACATTGTACAATAACAGTGAAGACATCAAAACTATGACATAACACATATGGAGTCAAAAAAGTGTTAAATAAATCAAAATGTATAAAATACAGTGACTTCGGAAAGTAGTAAGAACCCTTGACTTTTCCACGTTTTGTTAGGTTACAGCCTTATTCTAAACTTGATTAAATTTCTCATCAATAGATTGATGAAATGCAAATGCGCTACGCTAAATGCTAATAGCACTCGTTAAAACTCAAACGTTCATTAAAATACACATGCAGGGTACTGAATTAAAGCTACACTCGTTGTGAATCCAGCCAACAAGTCAGATTTTTAAAATGCTTTTCGGCGAAAGCATGAGAAGCTATTATCTGATAGCATGTAACACCCCAAAAAGACCCGCAGGGGACGTAAACAAAATAATTAGCATAGTCAGCGCTACACAAAACGCACAAATAAAATATAAAACATTCATTACCTTTGACAATCTTCTTTGTTGGCACTCCTAGATGTCCCATAAACATCACTATTGGGTCTTTTTTTCGTTTAAATCGGTCCATATATAGCCTAGATATCGATCTATCAAGACTGTGTGATCAAGGAAAAAAACATATTTTTTTAACGCAACCGGGTAAATCTCAACCAAAATATCCGGTCGGAGACCGGAAGAAATGCGCTGCCTTGTGTCCGTTTGACCAAGAAACAAATCGTAGGCAAATGACAAGACTGTTGACATCGTGTGGAAGCTGTAGGTATTGCAACCTCGGCCCCATTTAATGTGGTTCCCATTCAACAACACGTTCAAGTGGCGCATGGATATATTTTCCCATTTTCAGTGATCAGATTTTCCTGCGCTTTTCGATGAAACGCACGTTCTGTTATAGTCACAGCCGTGATTTAACCAGTTTTATAAACGTCTTAGTGTTTTCTATCCACACATACTAATCATATGCATATACTATATTCCTGGCATGAGTAGCAGGGCGCTGAAATGTTGCGCGATTTTTAAAAGAATGTTCGAAAAAGTAGGGGGTAGGAGTAAAAGGTTAATTAGCTCCATAGTAGCCTTAAACTCTTGCTTGTGGCGTTCTGTCAGAGAACTAAGCCTTTCCAGAAGGTCCTGTAACAGCTCCTCATGTCTCTCAATGGTGACTCCCTGCAGGGAGACAACGTGGCGGAGCTGATCCAAGTCTGCTGGGTCTGTCATGGCCAGTTCGTACTATCATAACTCAGGGCGAGACCCAGATGTAGACACAGGAGGCAGATGGTTGGAGTCTAAGATGTTTAATAATCCAAAAAAGGAGTCGGCAAGAGAATGGTCGTGGACAGGTAAAAGGTCAAAACCAGTTCAGAGTCCAGGAGGTACAGACTGGCAGGCATACTCGAAGCTAAGGCAGGCAGAATGGTCAGGCAGGTGTTTACAGAGTCCAGAAACAGGCAAAGGTCAAATCCGGGAGGACTAAAAAAAGGAGAATAGCAAAGGCAGGAGAACGGGTAAAACTGCTGGTTGACTTGGAACATACAAGACGAACTGGCACAGAGAGACAGAAAACACAGGGATAAATACACTGGGGAAAACAAGTGACACCTGGAGGGGGTGGAGAAAATAACAAGGACAGGTAAAACAGATCAGGGTGTGACAAGTTCAAAGGTGAAGAATGAGGAATGATCCCACTGGGCACACCCTGTCATTTCAACGTGTATTTGGATAATAATTGGTTGAGACATTGATCAATGACGTGTCAACTGTTATTCACCCACTCAAAAAGACAGCCAACAGTTACTTTATTTTGGTACTATCGCATTTGAAAACTATAATCAACTACATTTAAATATTGGAGTGAGTTTGAGAACACATTGTGACCTGGTTTGACCAAAACACCATGAATTCAACAGGGATTGTCACCAATCCATAAAGTGTGTTGATAAGATGTTTAGAAATAGTTGACATTTTGTGATGTAAACTTATTTACATTAAATAAAGATAAGAGCCTGAGCTAGGAATAGGAAAACAAACTATCAATCAGGATCATTCTGATTTTGCACACTCTTGAAAAGCACCCTGATATATATAATACAATTCTACTCATGGTGAAAAATGTATCTTCAAGATTTAAGGGTCTATACTACTGTTGACCATTGTCAATCTGTGTAACACAATTAGAACCGTAACTTGGAACAGCATTGTGTACATTTTGTCCATGTAAAAACAGTTTTGCTATTTTTTGGGTCCACGTAAAGAAAGGTTTAAATGAAAATGTAATGCACCACAAAATAGATGTACAAGCCACATTTTTCTTTATTAAAAAAATGTAAAAGGCATTTCTGGCACAGGCTTCTGGAAGCAAATGATATATACAATAATAAAAAAAGGCTCTGTCGGAAAAGGCTTTCATGCTTTTCACTTCTTAAGAACTCTTTCATCCTCTTCCTCATTGGCCCTCCCACTGGCCCCCTTTGTGGTAAGGTGCATATTTCAGACAGGTTGACATCACCTGTAGCATTTCCGTCTCTGTAGCCTTTGATTTGCCAAGACTCACACCTGCTGTAAAGTGGGGAAACTAATATCAGCTAGAGAAGCTATGCAAATGTCATGTAAAATGTCATTATTTGGACTCTACTGTACCAGCAGCGGTGCGTGGATAAAAAGTACATTATTTTCTTTAGGAATGTAGCGGAGTAAAAGTAAAAGTAGTCAAAAATATAAATAGTTAAGTAAAGTACAGATACCGCAAAAACAACTTAAGTAGTACTTTACACCATTTCATGAGGCGTATTGCATGTAACAGACAGTTACATGACCTACAGCATGATTATGCAAGTTAAAATGTTTCTGACATTTTCGGGCCACTAAACAACTATTGATTTAGATCCACAGAGAGTTACCGCAAGTCAAAAAGAAAACAGGAGCTGCCTCCACTATTCCAGCACCATTTCAACTTCAACATCATCAAATCACCTCTGTTTAGACTAATACAGTCACAACTAAAAGATACAAAAAACAATTTAGTCCAATCAATATAAGCTAAATATGATGTGGCTGTCCATGGTTCTGATTTATGTTTGAGCGTGCATGTGTGTGTGTGTGCACGTGCGTTTGTGCAAGTGGAACAACAGGTTGTCTCACCCTACTTGAAGATTTTTAATTTTACCTTTATTTAACCAGGCAAGTCAGTTAAGAACATATTCTTATTTTCAATGACGGCCTGGGAACAGTGGGTTAACTGCCTGTTCAGGGGCAGAACGACAGATTTGTACCTTGTCAGCTCGGGGGTTTGAACTCGCAACGAACTCGCACTAGGCTACGCTGCCGCCCCAGAGACACGCCAATGCCATCTTCCTCTCTTTCATATTGATAAAACGGTCTATCACTCTGTCATACAGTACACACTTATTTTTTGTAGTCCTAGGCTACCTGGCTAAAATGCTTGCTCTTTGAACTTCCATCCTCTCAGACCAGGGGCACAACAATGTATGAATTAATGGTTGGATCAGAATCACCGTTATAATCATTGGCTGGAACGGAGAATTAAGTCAAACCACAGGTCGAAATCCCTATGTCCATCCATGGCTAATTTAGGAAAAAGGCCAATTTTAGCTAGCCAGCCACCGGAGGACAACAACACAACAAGATGCAACAATTCAAGTTGTTTCTGTTAATGATGTACAGTATGCTCTCAACTTGATTTGATAGGAGAGAAGCCAAATCCAAGCTGGCCTCCCTTGCATTCAATGGTACAGGCGGCAACAATGTCATACTCGTTTGGAGCAGACAGTATCAGATAGATGGCCTACGTGTAGAGAGACAGAGGGGGAGCTGTTTTGCTCGCTCGGATGCTTTCTTCTGTGAGATACATTCAGCCTCTTGCAAATTGAAGAAAAATTATTAAAACACAGAAAGTCTAAATAAAATGTGTGTATTTTTTTGAAATGGGGAAGCCTGGCTTCCCTTAGAATCCATGAATACACGCCACTGTACTGTACCTATGATGATGCTGCAAAGGCCCTGTTCCCTTTATTTCCTTTCATATTCATTGTTGACATGACGCTGTTTGTCAGGTTTCTGTATAGAACACAAAATATGTACTTTACAAGCAAAACACCATGAACCAATTTAAAAGTAATAGTTTACCGGTGCATTGCTCTTTTCAACCGCTCTAGTATGTCTTCCCACACAGCTTTGAGATCTGAGATATCTGTAATTTTACAAAAGGACACTAATGCATTACACAAGTACAGGATTTTTCCATCCAGTACTATACGGCAATATAGTCATTCAATTTGGGGTGGCAGGTAGCCTAGTGGTTAGAGCATTGGACTAGTAACTGAAAGGTTGAGAAATCAAATCCCCGAGCTGACAAGGTCTGTTGTTCTGTCCCTGAACAAGGTAATTAACCCACTGTTCCTAGGCTGTCATTGAAAAGAAGAATTTGTTCTTAACTGACTTGCCTAGTTAAATAAAGATAAATAAAAAAATGCATAACAATGAAATATTTAATTTCTTACCATGTATTTTTTTTAAATTATTCTCCATTAGCTGCTCTTCCATCTTCAATCTCATTCATCTTGAAGTAGAATTCTTCAACCGTACTCGGGCGACTGTCCTTTAAAAGATCAGGGATCTCTCAATGGAAACAAAGTTGTTTTACATTCGTTCACTTCCAAATATAATAGCATCATTTCAGTATAATAAAACATTATTTTAAAATGTCATACTTGCATCTGGCATAGGAAAAGTGTCAGCCTTTGCAATGCTTTGGTGATGGTGATCTCTCATCTGAAGAGGCAGAAAGAGACTTTGGTCTCCCACATGACCTATCCTTGAAGCATGAAGACTAAAATATTTGACAACATCATGGCAATTCTTGGTGCAATTAGAATACCTTATTATTATTATATTTCAATTGAACCTTTATTTAACGAGGCAAGTCAGTTAAAAACACATTTCTATTTACAACGATGGCCTACCAAAAGCCAAAAAATCTCCTGCCCGGACAGTGCCTGCGATTAATAAAAAAATAAATAATAATAATACAGGACAAAACACACATCACGACAAGAGAGACAACACTACATAAAGCGTTACCTCAGACAATGACATAACATTGCAGCAAAACATAGTATGGCAGCAACACAGCAGTAACCTTTCTCAGATACATTGATGAAGAACAAGAATAAGGGGTTGGCTTACGTTGTGAATGGTCCTCCTCACTGTAATCGCTTGGTGTCTTGTGCAGCATTTTAGTTTGCCATTTCCCCATTCCCAGTCTTAGTGGCATGCGCTGTGTTTTAGTTTGCCGTTTCCCCATTCCCAGTCTTAGTGGCATGCGCTGTGTTTTAGTTTGCCGTTTCCCCATTCCCAGTCTTAGTGGCATGCGCTGTGTTTTAGTTTGCCGTTTCCCCATTCCCAGTCTTAGTGGCATGCGCTGTGTTTTAGTTTGCCGTTTCCCCATTCCCAGTCTTAGTGGCATGCGTTGTGCTTTAGTTTGCCGTTTCCCCATTCCCAGTCTTAGTGGCATGCGTTGTGTTTTAGTTTGCCGTTTCCCCATTCCCAGTCTTAGTGGCATGCATTGTGCTTAAGTTTGCCGTTTCCCCATTCCCAGTCTTAGTGGCATGCGTTGTTCTTTAGTTTGCCATTTCCCCATTCCCAGTCTTAGTGGCATGCGCTGTGTTTTAGTTTCCCGTTTCCCCATTCCCAGTCTTAGTGGCATGCGTTGTGCTTAAGTTTGCCGTTTCCCCATTCCCAGTCTTAGTGGCATGCGTTGTGTTTTAGTTTGCCGTTTCCCCATTCCCAGTCTTAGTGGCATGCGTTGTGTTTTAGTTTGCCGTTTCCCCATTCCCAGTCTTAGTGGCATGCGTTGTGCTTTAGTTTGCCGTTTCCCCATTCCCAGTCTTAGTGGCATGCGTTGTGCTTTAGTTTGCCGTTTCCCCATTCCCAGTCTTAGTGGCATGCGTTGTGCTTTAGTTTGCCGTTTCCCCATTCCCAGTCTTAGTGGCATGCGTTGTGCTTTAGTTTGCCGTTTCCCCATTCCCAGTCTTAGTGGCATGCGCTGTGTTTTAGTTTGCCGTTTCCCCATTCCCAGGCTTAGTGGCATGCGCTGTGCTTTAGTTTGCAGTTTCCCCATTCCCAGTCTTAGTGGCATGCGCTGTGTTTTAGTTTGCCGTTTCCCCATTCCCAGGCTTAGTGGCATTGTGCTTTAGTTTGCCCCCCATTCCCAGTCTTAGTGGCATGCGCTGTGTTTTAGTTTGCCGTTTCCCCATTCCCAGTCTTAGTGGCATGCGCTGTGTTTTAGTTTGCCGTTTCCCCATTCCCAGTCTTAGTGGCATGCACTGTGTTTTAGTTTGCCGTTTCCCCATTCCCAGTCTTAGTGGCATGCGCTGTGTTTTAGTTTGCCATTTCCCCATTCCCAGTCTTAGTGGCATGCGTTGTGTTTTAGTTTGCCATTTCCCCATTCCCAGTCTTAGTGGCATGCGTTGTGCTTTAGTTTGCCATTTCCCCATTCCCAGTCTTAGTGGCATGCGCTGTGTTTTAGTTTGCCATTTCCCCATTCCCAGTCTTAGTGGCATGCGTTGTGCTTAAGTTTGCCGTTTCCCCATTCCCAGTCTTAGTGGCATGCGTTGTGCTTTAGTTTGCCGTTTCCCCATTCCCAGTCTTAGTGGCATGCGTTGTGTTTTAGTTTGCCGTTTCCCCATTCCCAGTCTTAGTGGCATGCGTTGTGTTTTAGTTTGCCGTTTCCCCATTCCCAGTCTTAGTGGCATGCGTTGTGTTTTAGTTTGCCGTTTCCCCATTCCCAGTCTTAGTGGCATGCGTTGTGCTTTAGTTTGCCGTTTCCCCATTCCCAGTCTTAGTGGCATGCGTTGTGCTTTAGTTTGCCGTTTCCCCATTCCCAGTCTTAGTGGCATGCGTTGTGCTTTAGTTTGCCGTTTCCCCATTCCCAGTCTTAGTGGCATGCGCTGTGTTTTAGTTTGCCGTTTCCCCATTCCCAGGCTTAGTGGCATGCGCTGTGCTTTAGTTTGCAGTTTCCCCATTCCCAGTCTTAGTGGCATGCGCTGTGTTTTAGTTTGCCGTTTCCCCATTCCCAGTCTTAGTGGCATGCGCTGTGTTTTAGTTTGCCGTTTCCCCATTCCCAGTCTTAGTGGCATGCGCTGTGTTTTAGTTTGCCGTTTCCCCATTCCCAGTCTTAGTGGCATGCGTTGTGCTTTAGTTTGCCATTTCCCCATTCCCAGTCTTAGTGGCATGCGCTGTGTTTTAGTTTGCCATTTCCCCATTCCCAGTCTTAGTGGCATGCGTTGTGCTTTAGTTTGCCATTTCCCCATTCCCAGTCTTAGTGGCATGCGCTGTGTTTTAGTTTGCCATTTCCCCATTCCCAGTCTTAGTGGCATGCGTTGTGTTTTAGTTTGCCGTTTCCCCATTCCCAGTCTTAGTGGCATGCGTTGTGCTTTAGTTTGCCGTTTCCCCATTCCCAGTCTTAGTGGCATGCGTTGTGCTTTAGTTTGCCGTTTCCCCATTCCCAGTCTTAGTGGCATGCGTTGTGCTTTAGTTTGCCGTTTCCCCATTCCCAGTCTTAGTGGCATGCGCTGTGCTTTAGTTTGCAGTTTCCCCATTCCCAGTCTTAGTGGCATGCGCTGTGTTTTAGTTTGCCGTTTCCCCTCACCACCAACATTTGGTTGCTTGCAGGGTAGCCTAGTGGTTAGAGTGTTGGACTTGTAACCAGAAAGTTGCAAGTTCAAACCCCCAAGCTGACAAGGTACAAATCTGTTGTTCTGCCCCTGAACTTTACCCACTGTTCCTAGGCTGTCATTGAAAATAAGAATTTGCTCTTAACTGACTTACCTAGTTAAATAAAGGTAAAATAAAAAATTCAGCCTTTTGCTTCTTAGTGGCACTGGCACAGGTTCTATGGATTCGGAGCAGTATTTAGTGGGGGCTTGGGAAGTCTTAAAAGACATAACACATGCAAGTGTCAAATAACGTGCAGGATTATCCACACACATTTATAAGGAAAACTAAACACATTACCAAACTTTAAACCAGAATTCTGGAAACCCAGGCAGATTTTGGCTCAGTTTCAAATTTGTTTTACTACACTAACAATGGTGAAACATGGCCACAAGCTTGTAGAAAGGATCAGTTAAAGTTATATCGGAAAAGGTCCTCGGAGTCTATCAAAAGGCAGGGTGGTTCTTTGGTGGCTAGGGTTTAGGGACAAGGGGTCAATTAGTAATCAGAAATGCAGGCTACCATGCTTACAGTACATAACTTGGAGTCAGTACACTAAAACCTGATACATTTACTCAAATGGCTTGAGTAAACCGAACGCATTGGACAATTTGAGTTAGAAAAATGAATAATTTGAGCATACTGTACTGTCAATATTTGGGTAAGCACGTGTTATTTTTAGTTGTACTTGAATAAATGTAAATGGAACAAAATATTATTGAGTGAAGCTAACTTAAATGACCTTGTCAACATCACTTAAATATACACTGAACAAAAATATAAATGCAACATGCAACAATTTCAAAGATTTTACTGAATTACAGTTAATAAGGAAATCAGTCAATTAAAATGAATGTATTAGGCCATAGTCTAAGGATTTCACATGACTGGGAATACAGATATGCATCTGTTGGTCACAGATACCTTAAAGAAATGTATGGGTGTGGATCAGAAAACCAGTCAGTAATCTGGTGTGACCACCATTTGCCTCATGCAGTGCAACACATCTCCTTCAAATAAAGTTGATCAGGCTGTTGATTGTGGCTTATGGAATGTTGACCCACTCCTCTTCAATGTCTGCATGAAGTTGCTGGATATTGTTGGGAACTGGAACACACTGTCGTACATGTCAATCCAGAGCATCTCAAACGTACTCAATGGGTGACATGTCTGGTGAGTATGCAGACCATGCAAGAACTGGGACATTTTCAGATTTCAGGAATTATGAACAGATCCTTGCGACATGGGGCCGTGCATTATCATGCTGAAACATAAGGGGATGGTGGCGGTTGAATTACATGACAATGGGCCTCAGGATCTCGTCACGTTATCTCTGTGCATTCAAATTGCCTTTGATAAAATGCAATTGTGTTCATTGTTCGTAGCTTATGCATGCCCATACCATAACCCCACCACCACCATGGGAAACTCTGTTCACAATGTTGACATCAGCAAACCACTCGCCCACATGAGGCCATACTGCCATCTGCCTAGTACAGATGAATCCAGAAATCATCTTTGAAGAGCGCACTTCTCCAGTGTACCAATGGCCATCGAAGGTGAGCATTGCCTACTGAAGTTGATTACGACGCTGAACTGCAGTCAGGTGAAGACCCTAGTGAGGACAACGAACAAGCAGATGAGATTCCCTGAGACGATTTCTGACAGTTTATGCTGAAATTCTTTGGCTGTGCAAACCCACAGTTTCATCAGTTGTCTGGGTGGCTGGTCTTAGGCGATCAGGCAGGTGAAGAAGCCGGATGTGAAGGTCTTGGGCTGGTGTGGTTACAAGTGTTCTGGAGTTGTGAGGCCGGTTGAAGACTCTGTCAAATTCTATAAAATGACTTTGGGGGGGGCTTATGGTAGAGAAATTAACATAGCTTCAGGGGACATTCCTGTAGTCAGCATGGCAATTGCATGCTCCCTCAAAACTTGAGACATATTTGGCATTGTGTTGTGTGACAGAACTGCACATTTTAGTGGCCTTTTATCATCCCCAGCACAAGATGCACTTGTGTATACGTCATGCTGTTTATTCAGCTTCTTGAAATGCCACACCTGTCAGGTGGATAGACTTTCTTGGCAAAGGAGAAATGCTCACTAACAGGAATGTAAACAAATGTGTGTTCAAAATTTGAGAGTAATAAGCTTTTTGTGCGTATGGAACATTTCTGGTATTATTTATTTCAGCTCATGAAACATGGGACCAACACTTTACATGTTGCATGTATTTACAACATCTCATGAGATTAATTGTCTTGCAATTTTCAAGTAGATTTTACAAGATATATTTTTTAACCATTTTACAAGGAATTTTCAACTCAATTTCAACATATACAGTTACAGTCAAAGGTTTGACCTACTCATTCAAGGGTTTTTCATAATTTTTTACCAGTTTCTACATTATAGAATAATAGTGAAGACATCAACACTATGCAATAACACATATGGAATAATTTAGTAACCAAGAAAGTGTTAAACAAAATATATTTTATATTTGAGATTCTTCAAAGTAGCTACACTTTGTGTTGATGACAGCTTTGCACACTTTTAGCATTCTCTCAACCAGCTTCACCTGGAATGCTTTTCCACCAGTCTTGAAGGAGTTCCCACATATGCTGAGCTCTTGTTGGCTGCTTTTCCTTCACTCTGCAGTCCAACTCATCCCAAACCATCTTAATTGGGTTGAGGTCGGGTGACTGAGGAGTCCAGGTCATCAAATCAAATCAAATTGATTTACATCAGCTGATATCTCAAAATGCTGTACAGAAACCCAGCCTAAAACCCTAAACAGCAAGAAATGCAGGTGTAGAAGCACAGTGGCTAGGAAAAACCTAGAAAGAAACCTAGAGAGGAACCAGGCTATGTGGGGTGGCCAGTCCTCTTCTGGCTGTGCCGGGTGGAGATTATAACAGAACATGGCCAATATGTTCAAATGTTCATAAATGACCAGCATGGTCGAATAATAATAAGGCAGAACAGTTGAAACTGGAGCAGCAGCACGGCCAGGTGGACTGGGGACAGCAAGGAGTCATCATGTCAGATAGTCCTGGGGCATGGTCCTAGGGCTCAGGTCCTCCGAGAGAGAGAAAGAAAGAGAGAATTAGAGAGAGCACATGTGGGGTGGCCAGTCCTCTTCTGGCTGTGCTGGGTGGAGATTATAACAGAACATGGCCAAGATGTTCAAATGTTCATAAATGACCAGCGAGGTCATCTGATGCAAACCAAATGATAGTCCCATTAAGCACAAACAAGATGGAATGGCATATCGCTGCAGAATCCTGTGGTAGCCATGCTGGTTAAGTGTTTCTTGAATTCTAAATAAATCACTGACAGTGTCACCAGCAAAGGACCCCCACACCATCACACCTCCTCCATTCCTCACAGTGGGAACCACAATTGCAGAGATCATCTGTTCACCTACAAAATTGTCAAATTTGGACAAATTTGGATCAGACCAAAGGACAGATTTCCATTGCTCGTGTTTCTTGGCCAAATTATTTATTTGGGCTGCAATATCTGCGGCTGGTAACTATAATGACATTTATCCTCAGGAGAGGTAACTCTGGGTCTTCCTTTCCTGTGGCGGGCCTCATGAGAGCCAGTTTCATCATAGCGCTGATGGTTTTTGTGACTGCACCTGAAGAATCTTTCAAACGTTCTTGAAATTATCCGGATTGACTGACCTTCATGTCTGAAAATAATGCAATTCCACAAATTAACTTTTAACAAGAAATACCTGTTCAGTGAAATGCATTCTAGGTGACTACCTCATGAAGCTGGTTGAGAGAATGCCAAGAGTGTGCAAAGCTGTCATTAAGGCAAAGGGTGGCTACTTTGAAGAATCTCAAATATAAAATATTTTTTCATTTGTTTATCACTTTTTTGGTAACTACATGATTTCATATGTGTTATTTCATAGCTTTGATGTCATTATTATTATTCTACAATGTAGAAAATGGCAAAAATAAAGATAAAATGCTTGAATGAGTAGCTGTGTCCAAAGTTTTGACTGGTTCTGTACATGGTTTTGAAGATTACTGTCACGCCCTGATCAGTTTCACTTGTTCTTGTGATTCTCTCCACCTCCTCTAGGTGTCGCTTATTTTCCCCAGTGTATTTATTTCAATGTTTCCGGTCTCCCTGTGCCAGTTCGTCTTGTAAGACGTCAACCAGTGTCTTTTCCTGTGCTCCTGTTTTCTATTCTCTTTTTCTAGTCTTCCCGGTTTTTGACCCTGTTTTTTTCTGGACCCACCTGCCTGACCCACCTGCCTGACCCTTCTGCCTGACCCTTCTGCCTGACCCTTCTGCCTGCCCTGACATCGAGCCTGTCTGCCACAGTCCAGATGTTCGTCTGTCGCTGTTGGCGTACCTGGAAAATAGCTCGGGCAGCTCTTCTCAAGACAACCTCCAGGTATTGTTGACAAGCAGACCGCCACCGGATTCTGGCTTCTCACTATCGGGTCGGGCAGGGGGTATGGATGTCCACTCGGGACCTACCCCTCCGGGTAGAATCCCATAAACTTTCCCCCCATTTAATTGGTCCTATCCCCATTTCTAGAGTCATTGTCCCACTGTTGTCCATCTGCTGTTGCCCCGTATCATCCAGGTTCACCCTACTTTTAATTTGTCCGGATTAAGCCCTTGTCTCACAGTCCTGTCTTCTGTTTCTAGGCCCATCCCTCCCCCAGGTCATCGATGGCCAGCCTGCGTATACAATGAGATGCCTCCTGAGAGTTTGACCACTGGGCAGGGGTTTCCAGTACCTGGTTGACTGGGGGGTTATGGTCCGGAGGAGAGGTGCTGGGTTCCTGCTAAAGACATTCTGGACCCGGCCCTCATCACCGATTTTCACCACTGACACCCCGATCAGGTATAGGGGGGTGTACTGTCACGCCCTGATCTGTTTCACATGTTCTTGTGATAGTCTCCACCTCCTCCAGGTGTCGCTTATTTACCACAGTGTGTTTATTCCAGTGTTTTCTGTATCTCTGTGCCAGTTCATCTTGTATGTTTTCAAGTCAACCAGCGTGTTTTCCTGTGCTCCTGTTTTTTATTCCCTTTTTCTATTCTTCCCAGTTTTTGACCCTTGCCTGCTTTTTCTGGACCCACCTCTCTGGCCCTTCTGCCTTTCATGGCACAATACATTGTGAAATTCCATTGAAAAATGTTGCTTCCAGCAGTATGCGCCCAGTAGGATGAGAAGTTGTGCACATTCAGAGAATGTAAGGCAACATTTGAGACTCAAGTACCTGCGTCTAAAATCTCACATGGAAACAGACAGGGATACTCCTCTTCTCCTCCACTTCTCCAAGTACTCACTTCTGGACTGAGACACACTTTCATCCCTTCCATTTACTCATTCTATGATCTTTCTTTTCAAGTGTTTATTAAAGGAGTGCTTGAAGCATGAGGCCATGATAAAAACATAACAGTCCATGATCAAGTCAGAAAAGCTTTTCAACCTTTCGAAGTTCAGGAAGTGCGCTTATTGAATAACATAAAAAAAGAAGAGTGTCTCCCGCTCTCGCTCTCATACTACATAATTAACATCATAGAGAACAAGTGCTGGGAGCAAATGATCTGTAACTCATATGATAGCCGCTCAGTCCAGCGCCTCCGTTGCCATGATTAATCTGTGGCTCACTACTGGCTCTGGGCAAACATTGAGTAATGACATTTCTAAGCTCTGTCAGAGTGGTGAGGAACACCCAAAGAGCTGGGGGAGAAAAGATAGACCCTCAAATTGCATTTTACTTTCATTTGTCAGTCTGGCCAGGTAAACCTTTCTAATAGCCTTTTGAAATGTTACCTGCTTGACAAACTGCACCATGGATATGAAAATATTTAATAGATGGTTGTGTCAGACGTCAAAGCACTGTTATGCAATAAGATGATGATGGATTCTGATTCTGCCAGGTCTGTACAACGCCTGTACAGTGTTCTCTGCTGTGATCGCTGTGCGCCTGTGACCCCTTTGATGTCTTGTTCCCAGGGGAAGGCAGGCAGAGTATGCTCTCGTCTTAATGGCATTGCTCAATGTTTACCCAGAGCCAGTAGCAAGCCACAGATGAATCATAGCAGTGGAGGCGCTAGACTGATTTAACAGGTTAGACTTAGATACCATATGAGTTAGAGTTAATTAGCTCTCAGCACTCTTCTCTATTATGTTAATTAGTATCACATAGACAAAGAGAGCGAGAGAGAGAGAGAGAAAGAGAGAGAGAGAAAAGCAACAGAAAATGATTGTAGTTATATTGTATAAATCACCATGGTATGCTATTGACCATGTTTGATGGACTGCTTTTATCGTATTTCCCTAATATACAGTACAAGTCAACATTTTGGACACACCTACTCATTCAAGGGTTTTATCTTTATTTTTACTATTTTCTACATTATAGAATAATAGTGAAGACATCACAACTCTAAAATTACATGGAATCATGTAGTAACCAAGAAAGTGTTAAACAAATAAAAATATAATTTGATATTCTTCAAAGTAGCCACCATTTGCCTTAATGACAGCTTTGCACACTCTTGGCATTCATGAGGTAGTCACCTTGAATGCATTTCAATTAACAGGTGTTTCTTGTTAAAAGTTCATTTGTGGAATTGCATTTGAGCAAATCAGTTGTGTTGTGACAAGGTAGGGGTGGTATGCAGAAGATAGCCCTATTTGGTAAAAGACCAAGTCCATATTATGGCAAGAACAGCTCAATTAAGCGAAGATAAACAACAGTCCATCATTACTTTAAGACATTGTTACGAACGCCTCTAGGAATAGGGAACGCAACACCCTGCGACAACTCAACTCCCCGTGGAGTGAAAGAGGTATGGGATTGTAGGTGCGAGTAAGGATGTTGCGTTCCCTCTTCCTAGAGGCGTTCGTAACACAATGGGGGCTCATTCGGAAACCCATTAAACCCAACAGACCCTGCTGCTCTGAGCATTCTGTGGTTAGTGATTGAGTGGTGATGGTAGGTTGTGAGTTTAGATGACTTGTTTAGTTTGTGTGTATTCAGTAGACTGCAGTGTACAAGATGGCTGCCTCAGCCATCTCCAAGTTTATTGAGGCGCCCTCTGTTGATCGTTTGAGGTTGCGGAAAGTAGACCTTTTTGCTATAGCTGACCATTATGGTCTCTTCATCCCTGAGAAAGCCCTGAAAGCTGAGCTTTTGGTGCTAGTCAGGGAGGGTTTAGTGAGAGAACAAATTCTCTTGATGAATGATAAGGAGAGGGAGGCTTCAGGAGAGGAGACGGGTAGACCTTCCGATGCCAAGTCAGAGGACAGGGCGGAGGAAGGGGTTACCCGTAACCCCTTTACATTGCCCCGATTTGACCCTTTATCTTCTGTTTCGGGTCGTTCAGATGGGACCGCTAGGCTGAAGGTGAGGCTGGCCCGTTTAGAAATGCAGCAAAAAGATAGAGACACAGATAACTTTCAATCTAGAAATTTGGAAAATGGAAATCGACAAGGTGGTGAGGATCCGTCAATTGGAACTAGACGCTGGCTCCAGTGTGACTCCACAAGCTGCTGATCACCAAGCCCACTTCGATGTGAGTAAAAATATAGTGTTTGAGCGTGTGGCCGCTGCGCTGCATTGGCCACTCGAGGTTTGGCCGCTCCTGTTGCAATGTCAATTGTCTGGGAAAGCCCAGGAAGTAGTAGCTGCTCTCTCCCTGGAAGACAGTTTACACTATGATACAGTTAAAACTACCATGTTGCGGACTTATGAGTTGGTGCCTGAAGCTTATAGGCAGCACTTCAGGAACCACAAAAAAATCCTCTCACCATACGTTTGTTTGCAAGGGACAAAGAGACTCTGTTTAATCGCTGGTGTTCAGCCAGCAAAGCTAATACCTTTGCTGATATTGGGGAGTTGATGCTGTTAGAAACAACCTCCCTGATAGAATTGAAGGTAATTTAAATGAACTGAAAGTAGTGACATTGGCTCAGGCAGCAGTGTTGGCAGATGAGTATGCTTTGACACACAAGACTGTCTTTGGTGCGCCTCATTTTGAAGGCCAAATGATTACGTCATCAGTGCCTCCTTCAGGTCGCTTTTCCTCTGATAACCCTAAGCCTTTTCATGAAATCCGTGAATGTTTTTACTGTCACCAAAAGGGTCACGTAATTGCAGACTGCCCAGTTTTGAAAAATAAACCGAAACAGTCCCTGTCACCTTCAAGTGGATACTACAGGTTATGTATACCCTCTTGCCTATGCACTCCAAAGGAACAAAAACAGAATAACAAAACCAAGTTCAATAATCAAAACACTGCATCCTATTTACGCACACAGGACATACTAATGAACTCTCTCTCAGCAACACTAACCAAAATAGGATAGGATATAAGGATATAACCCTCAGCTCTCTCAACAACAACCTGTTGGCAACAGAACACTGGCTTATATAGCTGAAGAAGGAGTTGGTAATTGAAGACAGCTGCGTCCTCTGACGAGAGGGCGGGGTCAGCTCCAATCATCAATGGGGCCGACCAATCAGCTGTGTGGGGAGAATTTCCTGTCCTGTCATGCCTGTCATGTCCTGAAACACACACTCACAAATATACAAACCACAACACAGTAACTGGGGAACGTAACAGACGTGAAGGTCAGTTAATGTAGGACATTTCAAGAACTATGATGAAACTGGCTCTCATGAAGACCGCCACAGGAAAGGAAGACCCAGAGTTACCTCTACTGTAGAGGATAAATTCATTAGAGTTAACTGCATCTCAGATTGCAGCCCAAATAAATGCTTCAGAGTTCAAGTAACAGACACATCTCGACATCAACTGTTCAGAGGAGACTGCGTGAATCAATCCTTCATGTTCAAATTGCTGCTAAGAAACCACACCAATAATAAGAAGATACTTTCTTGTGCCAGGAAACACGAGCAATGGACATGAGACCGGTTGAAATCTGTCCTTTGGTCTGATGAGTCTGATTTTTGTTTCTAACCGCTGTGTCTTTGTGAGAAGCAGAGTAGGTTAACGGATGATCTCCACATGTGTAGTTCCCACTGTGAAGCATGGAGGAGGTGAGATGGTGTGGGGGTGCTTTGCTGGTGACAATGTCAGTGATTTATTTGGAATTCAAGGCACCCTTAACCAGCATGGCTACCACAGCATTCTGTAGTGATAAGCCAGTCCTACTAAGTGTAAACCAGATGGGATATCATTTGTTTTTCAACAGGACAATGACCCATAACAGACCTCCACGTTGTGTAAGGGCTATTTGACCAAGGAGAGTGATGGGTGCTGCCTCATATAAATGTCAGGAATTGTGAAAAACTGAGTTTAAATGTATTTGGCTAAGGTGTATGTAAACTTCCGACTTCAGCTGTACATAAAAATATCTATAGTTTTCAAATGGCTTTCTTCTTGCCACTCTTCCATAAAGGCCAGATTTGTGCAATATATGACTGATTGTTGTCCTATGGACAGAGTCTCCCACCTCAGCTGTAGATCTCTGCAGTTCATCCAGAGTGATCATGGGCCTCTTGGCTGCATCTCTGATCAGTCTTCTCCTTGTATGAGCTGAAAGTTTAGAGGGACGGCCAGGTCTTGGTAGATTTGCAGTGGTCTGATACTCCTTCCATTTCAATATTATCGCTTGCACAGTGCTCCTTGGGATGTTTAAAGCTTGGGAAATCTTTTTGTATGCAAATCCGGCTTTAAACTTATTCACAACAGTATCTCGGACCTGCCTGGTGTGTTCCTTGTTCTTCATGATGCTCTCTGCGCTTTTAACGGACCTCTGAGACTATCACAGTGCAGGTGCATTTATACGGAGACTTGATTACACACAGGTGGATTGTATTTATCATCATTGGTCATTTAGGTCAACATTGGATCATTCAGAGATCCTCACTGAACTTCTGGAGAGAGTTTGCTGCATTGAAAGTAAAGGGGCTGAATAATTTTGCACGCCCAATTTTTCAGTTTTTGATTTGTTAAAAAAGTTTGAAATATCCAATAAATGTCGTTCCACTTCATGATTGTGTCCCACTTGTTGTTGATTCTTCACAAAAAAATACAGTTTTATATCTTTATGTTTGAAGCCTGAAATGTGGCAAAAGGTCGCAAAGTTCAAGGGGGCCGAATACTTTCGCAAGGCACTGTACACGGGGTCATATCAAACTGTTCATCAAGTATTTTCTGGGTTGCCTACTATAGGCGAGTGAGAACATATTTGGGAGGAAATGCCCAGGTATTTCTTACAGTCCCTCCACGCTAGTAGGGTGCTGTAAATTACAAAGGTTTTGGCTATGTTGCCCACTTCACTAAAGTTATTAATGAATATAATTGAGCTTAGGGGCAAAGAACCACAGGATTGGGCTTCTATCTGAATCCACGTTGACTCTTGTCTGTTTGTGATCCATGTTAGCATGTTGCGGATTTGGGCAGACCAGTAGTACAATTGAAGGGAAGGGCAAGACCACCCTTAGATTCAGGTTTCGATAGAGTGGAGAACTTGATCCTGGGTTTTTTATTGCCCTATATAAATTTGGTGATGCTTTGGTTAGTTGTTTTGAAAAAGAAAACCGGGAGATAGCATGGGAGCATCTGAAATAAATAGTTCAGTCTAGGGAGGATGTTCATACGGATGACATTAATTCTTCCTAGTAAGCTAATTGGGATGGAGATCCAGGTTTGCAGGTCATTCTTGATTCGATCCAGGAGTGAAAGATAATTTTCCTTGAAAAAGCTATTCAGATCTGATGTTATGAAGATCCCAAGGTATTGAGACCCCTGTGTCCTCCATTGGAAATGACATAGTGTCTTCATAGAGCTGGTGAGTGTAATGTTGAGAGGGCAGACAGTGGATTTGTTAACATTGATCGTATAAACTGAAAACTTGCCATACTGAGCAATTGTGTCTAAAATGGGAGGGGTTTCTCAGGGTTGGATATGGAGAGCAAGACATCATCTGCATAAAGCGAAATCATGTGCTGCAGGCAGCCTGCAGAAACACCCATAATACTTGGATTGCTCCTTACTCTGCCAGAGGCTCTGCCCCCAACAAGTAGAGCGGGGGGGACAGCGAGCACCCTTGTCTTGTGCCCCGTTCCAAAGGGAATCTGTCAGAGTTTAGTCCGTTAGTAGTCACCATGGCATTTGGATGAGAGTATAGTGATTTAATCCATTTAATAAAGTTTGGGCCCATATTGAACTTTTCTAAGACTGAAAACAGAAAGCTCCACTCCATCCTGTCAAACGCCTTCTCAGCATCCAGTGAAGCCAGCAGGACAGGGGTCTTCTGTGCGTTTACTTGATCAATAATATCAAAAGGACGGCTAGAATGTTATCAGAAGAGTATCTGTCTCTAATCGATCCAGTTTGGTCCGCTTTTATTATTTTGGGAAGAAGAGTGTTTAGTCTTTTGGTGAGCAATTTGGTAATTATTTTGTAGTCGCAATCCAACAAGCTTATGGGCCGGAAGGACGAGCAGGAAAGAGGGTTCTTATCTTTTTGAGCAACACTGTAATGTGAGCTGTGTGCATGGAGTCTGGGAGAACTCTGTTTTTGCAAAAATCCTCCAGCATTGGCATGAAGATAGGGCTGAGCTGGGGCCAAAAAGCTTTGGAGAACTCTCTGGGGAATCCATCTGGGCTTGGGGAATTATTAGGTGGCACGGAGGTAATTGCCTCCAGGATCTCCTCAGGAGTGAAGGGGGAGTTGAGATCTTCTTGGTCGGTCTCTGATAATTTAGGTAGCAAGATTCCCTCTAGGAAGGAGTGGAGTTCTGCCTCCGGTGTTTTCTATCAGAGGTATATAGTTTGCAGTAAAATTCATGGTAAGTTAAATTGATATTTTTTTGGGGTCATATGTGATCTCGTCCTCTGCTTTTCGGATAGCCATGATTGTACGCTCTGACTGCTCTTTTTTAAATTGGTAAGCAAGCAATCTACTCAGCCTATTGCTATACTCATGGTATTTCTGTTTAGTAAAGAACTTTTTTATCTCCCGAGTGTAGTCCAAATTCAGTTTGGCTTTGGCTACTTTAAGTTGACTCCAGGAGGTGCTGTCTGGGAATTGTTTATGTACTTTTTTACAGCGTTCCAGCTCCCTCTCAAGATATAGCCTGTGTGCTTCCATTGCTTTTTCTTAGAGGAAGCATGTGCAATTATATGACCACTTAGTGTGGCTTTAGCAGCGTCCCACATTTTGGCCAGAGAAACAAGAGAATCTTTGTTGTCTTGTGTGTAGTTGTCTATCCATGTAGTTACCAATGTATGGAACGCTTCGTTTGATAACGTGGAGGTGTTGCATTTCCAGCTCTTTGACCTCGGGATGTTTTTGCAGAGGTCAAAGTGGAGGTGGACAAAGGCGTGATCTGAAAGTGCTATGGTCTGATTGTACACGTGGCTGAATTTATGAAACTCTTTGGGATAAAAATGTAATCTATACGGGAATAGGTGTTATGGACATTAGAGTATTATGTATAGTCCATAGATGAGCTATTAGTCTCTCTCCAGATATCTATCAGTCCCATCTCTTTAGTAAGAGTGTTCAACATCTTTGCAGATCTAGGATTTGTGGTGGGGACTTGAGATGATTTGTCTAGGGTTGGGTTAAGGGTACAATTAAAATCTCTGGCCACCACGCCAAAGGAAACACAATGCTTATTGAACAGGGTTATAATTTTTGACATGAAAGCAGGAGTATCTGTGTTAGGGGAGTATATATGTTTAAGATAGTAATTGGTTGTCCATACAGTGACCCAGTTATCAAAATAAATCTCCCCCGGATCAGATATGTTTTTGTCAATTATGAATGGAACATTCTTATGGATAAGTATGGCTGTACCTCTACTGTTTGATTTGAAAGATGAGAAATACACCTGTCCCACCCAAGCTCTGCGGAGTTTGGCAAGTATCTTTTTCTGTTTTATTGCATGACCTAGACCATGGCAGTTCCATGTCAGTACATTTAAAGGTACTAGTCGTCTCGTCATCAAACAGTAATCGAACTTTAGTGCAACTTTAGTCATCTCTGGGTAAAAGTGGATAATAGTTACAGCTGCAGTCACATAAAAAGAAAATAAATGGTGTACATAAAATAACAATCTCTGAACACCCCAGCCGAGTTCCCAAAAAACCCGACAGCTCTCGTTGGATCTATTATCCCCCCGCTCAGTCTCAATTCTGTGTTCTGAAAAAAACAAAAAAACGGGAACAGTTAGCAACGCACAACATCTCCCCCTCCCCACCAAAGAAATGCCTCATCCTCTCCACCCCACAATGAGTAAATGACAACGTTGCCACCGTCCAGACCACATTAAAAGAGGGAGAAAATCAAATCAATAGCCCAGCCTACATATACCTCCCCCGAGGGACATAGGGACCCACAAGTAATAACAGCAACAACAAAAAAGAAAAAGGGACATAAAAGTAGCCTGAAACGTTAGTAGGCCTAGGTTAGGCTATAGAATAGGCCTAGGTTAGGCTATAGAATAGGCCTAGGTTAGGCTATAGAATAGGCCTAGGTTAGGCTATAGAATAGGCCTAGGTTAGGCTATAGAATAGGCCTAGGTTAGGCTATAGAATAGGCCTAGGTTAGGCTATAGAATAGGCCTAGGTTAGGCTATAGAATAGGCCTAGGTTAGGCTATAGAATAGGCCTAGGTTAGGCTATAGAATAGGCATAGGTTAGGCTATAGAGCCTATCCTTCTCAGCTATAGGAAAATAAATATAGATTTGACGGCTATAATGACCTTTAGCGGGGCAGGTGGGTCTTTGGATATTGGCTATATGTTGTCTTACCTCCTTTAGTAATAGCATTAATCGCATTTAGTCATTGGTTAATTTCTCATTGACCAGGATTGTCTTTCAAAAAACGTTTTGCCTCTTCGGGGGTTTTGAAGTGTTGCAGGGCTCCTTGGTGAAGATTCCTCAGCTGGTTTGGGTATTTGAATCGTGTGAAGATGCCTCAGTCAATGGAGTATTTCTTTACCTCGTCAAACTCTCTGCGCTTTCGGCGTATTCCACCTGACAGGTCCTGGTGTAAAGTAAGTTTGGCATTTCCCAATGTGATGGTGTTGATTTTCGCCGCCTGTAGGACTCGTTCCTTGTCGGTGAATCTCAGGAAACGTATGATGATTGGGCGCGGTGGTTGTCTGGCTGCTGATGGGGGCCTCAGTGCTCGGTGAGCTCTCTCTCGAGTTCTAAGGGCCTGTCGGTGGACAGGTGGAGCCACTCGGGAAGTTTGTCTTGCAGGTAGCGGATCAGTGGCATGTTTCCCTCTTCTTTTTCGCTGAGATTTAATAGCACACAATAATTCCTTCGTCCCCTGTTTTCCAGATCCTCTGTTTTCTCTACCGGATGCTCTATTTTTTCTTTTTAGCATATGCTATTGTTATCTTTCCTTCCTGTTTGGCCCTGTCCGGGGGTGTCATCGGATGAGGCCACAGTGTCATCTGACCCCTCCTGTCTCAGCCTCCAGTATTTATACTGCAGTAGTTTATGTGTCGGGGGGCTAGGGTCAGTTTGTTATATCTGGAGTACATCTCCTGTCCTATCCGGTGTCCTGTGTGAATTTAAGTATGCTCTCTCTAATTCTCTCTTTCTCTCTTTCTTTCTCTCTCTCTCGCAGGACCTGAGCCCTAGGACCATGCCTCAGGACTACCTGACATGATGACTCCTTGCTGTCCCCAGTCCACCTGGCCGTGCTGCTGCTCCAGTTTCAACTGTTCTGCCTGTGACTATTATTATTTGACCATGCTGGTCATTTATGAACATTTGAACATCTTGGCCATGTTCTGTTATAATCTCCACCCGGCACAGCCAGAAGAGGACTGGCCACCCCACATGGTTCCTCTCTAGGTTTCTTCCTAGGTTTTGGCCTAGCCACCGTGCTTCTACACCTGCATTGCTTGCTGTTTAGGGTTTTAGGCTGGGTTTCTGTACAGCACCTTGAGATATCAGCTGACGTACGAAGGGCTATATAAATAAATTTGATTTGATGATTTGATTTATTGTTTCCATGTCATCTGTCAATAAGTTTTCCATGGATAGGATTCGCCCCTCTGCCTCGTCCAGGCGCCCCGCGTTTATGGTTATCTTGTTGTTGATGTCAGGCAAAGCGTTTTCCAGGATTGTCACCTCCCCCCTATCGCACTGAGCTGAGAGTTAATGGCATCTAATTTAATGTTGAGTCCTTTCAACTCAGAAAGGATGTCTTCGACAGAGTGCGAGATTGGCATTCGTTGGGCCTCGGGGGGGGGGGAACGGGTCCTCTTGCTCCTGGATAATGGCACTAGCTTTTTCTGAAGCTAGCTGCTTCTTGGAGGCTTTTTCTGTCGCTAATGCTCGAGTCCAGGTAAAAATGTCACCTGTAATGTCACCTTTCGTAGCTGCCATGACTTTTTTACAAAAGCTAAAGGAGTTTAAACTTGAAGTGGAGGTAAGATTAGGAATTGGAAACTACTTGTGCGGAGCTCTTAGTTCATGCGGCAATCTCGTTCAAGGGTTATGTGATCCCCCCCATTTTGTTTGTTTTTAGTCCTTCCTCTATTTCTGATGTCCATCCAGTTTGATTTCTATTTGTAACTGTGCTATTTCACAACATTTCTGAACCTTTATACATTTTACAGACCCCATATGTTTTACATTGGTTATCACTCTTCAGTTCCATTCAACCCCTCCTATCTATCTCTTAATACCATCCATTTTGGATTTCTATGTTGCAATTCTCCAGCCATTCCTGGACCTGTGACCAAAAACGAGCTACATCAAATCAAATGTATTTATATAGCCCTTCGTACATCAGCTGATATCTCAAAGTGCTGTACAGAAACCCAGCCTAAAACCCTAAATAGCAAGCAATGCAGGTGTAGAAGCACGGCGTATACATATGGACAGTACCAAAATTAATTATCTAATGACTCTGCCTCCTCACAGTAAAATCTGCAGAGCTGGGAAGATTGTATTCCCCATATATAACATTCTATTGGTTGCAAGAATTTTGTATATTAATTTTATTTGACATTTTTAATCGGGTGTTGTTTTGTGTGTCAATTCATAAACTATGTGCCATGGAATGGATGCATCGGAATTCTCTTCCCAACTAGTTTGCAATTTATATTGCACAGCTGTCAATTTTTTGGTCCTTGGGAGAGATTTTTGATGTACCGATTCCATGGTACAGGGTGTATGAGTTGATATATAAAACAACGCAAGATTCAAGACTTTGTGCTTTTCAGTTAAAATTATTATATAGATTTCTTGTCACCAACAAAATGTTGATAATTTGGGGCATAAAATAATCGAAGCTCTGCAGATTTTGTTGTGAGGATACAGAATCAATAGACAATTTATTTTGGCATTGCCATCAGGTAGCCTGTTTCTGGTCTCAGGTTCAAGAATGGCAAAAAATGCATGGCATTGATCTAAAATTAACCCTAGAAATTGTACTGTTTGGAGATCTGGAGAGACCGGGTCAGTCAATTACTAATATACTAATACTCCTAGTAAAATTATTTATCTTCAACATGCAATCTGTAGATTCTTTTCAATTAGATATATTGAAATTGTACGTTAAAAATCTTAGTATAATTGAAATATATGTGTTGCGTAGAAACATGAAGTGGGTGTCCCAGCAGTGATAGATGGGAAGCGGAGGGTTGGTATGTGGAATTGGAGACAAGTGGGAATGGAGTTGCTGTGTGAGAGAGAATGATGGTCAAAAGATAAAGGGGGAAAAAGTCCAAATAAAACATAATAAAAGTACATTTGAATGACACTAAGTGGCAGTGTTTTTACAACTAATGCCGGTTTGCCTGAGGCTGATGCCGTGCAGGTGTTTGTACACATGCATATCCACACACTCTCATTCAAATAAAGACATACAAGAACACACACATACATGTAATAGTGCCAGACATGCACACAAACATATCAAGTAGGCATTGCTGTTATGATTTCAGTTGTCCTTGATGTCCTTTGTTTTAAATGTATAATTACAAGAAAAATGCATTGTTGTTTGCTGTTTTCTTGTCTTTTCCTTTTTTCTCTTCAGTTCATTTTCTTGGTTGTTGGTGCATTGAGGGGTTCTTGGGGGTGGGGAATGGAATTCATTGTAATTATATGTTTTTGGGGGGACTGTGGGAGGGGTCTCGAATGGCTGAAGGACAGCTATTGGGGAACTGTGGGGGTTCTTGGAGGGTTCGGGTTTCTCAAGATTGTGATCTTGAAAAAATAAACTATGACATATGTTATATCAATATCATGCACACGCACCCTCACACATAAGGATGGCTGTGTTGTGGAAAGACATACATGTTTGATAGTGTCTTGATGCTATATTGTTTGTCCTTCATGTTCTAATACATTAATGTTACCCCTTCCTTGTGTTTTTTTGTAATAAATAATTATTTTAAAAAGAATGATACAAAATATAAAATAAAATAAAAAAAAATGTTGTCCTTAAATTAAATTGATATATGTTTTTATTTTTCACACTTTTCTTTAACCATTTCTGTTATTTAATAATATAGGGCCGGCAGACAAGTTCCTTACTTTTCTACTTCTACTTGCCTCTTACATTTTTTGTGGTAATGCTGCAATTAGTTCATTTTGGGCAGAGCAGACATTTCCATATGTCTGTGTTAGCTGCATGTGTGACATAACTCCATCAGTCCTATTTATGATATCATTCACTAAAAGTATACTTTAAATTCATTGAAAAATACTGTGTTTTATCAATTTATATTTGATTTTAACCACAATATCTGTTGTATTATCTGTTCTGTCTTTTCAGGTGGATTAAACTGAAATTGCAACCAACTTCCTAAGGCTTGTTTTAAAAAATATAGATATTTTGGAGATTATTTCCTTTTCAAACAACCAAATGTGGGCAGTTGTAATCTGAATAAGGTGAGACATTCCTACCAATCCTACCAATTTACTAGAAAACCAGTTTGGATTCAAGTATAATAACTTTTGTATGACTGATGTCTTTAGTGAGAGGTCTAATGCTTTAAAATGTAAGAATTTCTGCCCTCCGAATTCATATTTGTTATATAAATAGGCCCTTTTAATTTTGTCTGGCTTGCCTTTCCAAATTAAATTGAAAATGTTTTGTTCATATAATTTAAAAGCAGGTCACTAGGTGTAGGCAAAACCTTAAGCAAATAGGTAAACTGTAATATGACTAAAGAGTTAATCAGGGTGATTTTTCCACAAATTGACAGGCATTTTCCTTTCCATGGTAGCAAGATTATATCTATTTTTTCTACATTTCTATAAAAATGTATTGGAGTGAGATCATTTCTTTCTTTCGTGATTTGTATACCGAGTATGTCCACATCCCCGTCAGACCATTTTATTGGTAAACTACATGGTAATGTAAAATGTGCATTTTTTAGTGATCCAATATGTCATATAGTCCACTAATTTTAACAGCAAACATTTAATAAACAGATATGCCGATAGTGGACAACCTTGTTTTACTCCTCCAGACAGTTTAAACTTTCTGAAATGTAGCCATTATTTACTAATTTACACCTAGGGTTACTTTACATTACTTAAACCCTTTTTTATAAGAGATTCCCCCAAATTGAAATATTCTAGGCATTCATATATAAACTCCAGTCACACTTTATCAAAAGCAGCTATGACAACCAGGCCTGGTGTCCCCGATATTTGACCACTGACCTAGCTTCACATCCTATATGAATATTATATATATATATATATATTTTTTTTTTACAGTACATCACAATGTTCGGGATATGCTTGTAAAAGGTCTCTAAATGACATCTTTGTGCATAACTTCTATACACTGAAATTAAATGTATTGATCTAGCAGTGCAATAAAATAATAAACTAGGACAAAGCATTCCTATGGTCGGTGCATGATTGCATATTGACTGGTACCGTCCACACATTTTTGCTTTCAAAACCCTCATATGTCCCCTATCTTAATACACCTACAGTTGAAGTCGGAAGTGTACATACCCTTAGGTTGGAGACATTAAAACTAGTTTTTCAACCACTCCACATATTTCTTGTTAATTAACTATAGTTTTGGCAAGTCAGTTAGGACATCTACTTTGACAATGACCCCAAGCATACTTCCAAAGTTGTGGCAAAATGGCTTAAGGACAACAAAGTCCAGGAATTGGACTGACCTCAATCCTATAGAAAATTTGTGAGCAGAACTCAAAAAGCATGTGCGAGAAAGGAGGCCTTACAAACCTGACTAAGTTACACCAGCTCTGTCAGGAGGAATGGGCCAAAATTCACCCAACTTATTGTGGGAAGCTTGTGGAAGGCTACCTCAAATGTTAGACCCAAGTTAAACAATTTAAAGGCAATGCTACCAAATACTAATTGAGTGTATGTAAACGTCTGACCGACTGGGAATGTGATGAAATAAATAAATGCTGAAATAAATAATTCTCTCTACTATTATTCTGACATTTCACATTCTTAAAATAAAGTGGTGATCCTAACTGACCTTAAACAGGGAATTTTTACTAGATTAAATGTCTGTAATTGTGAAAATGAGTTTAAATGTATTTGGCTAAGGTGTATGTAAACTTCCGACTTCAATTGTACCTGTAGTGCAGGAATCATCAACTAGATTCAGCCATGGGCTGATTTCTTCCTCAGCACATGGTCAGGGGACTGGTCAATTTGTAGACTGCAAATTGACCACAACAAGCCCAAACAGATATAACATTTGACTAAAACATAATAATTTCAAACCTTACTTACATTTGTATACGATCATGTATATCACACTATTATACTTTGGAACATATATTTTTTAAACCAATTGGAGCTTATTTGCTGGTGTTTTTCCAATATTTTATGTAAAACAAATCAAATAAATCAATACAAAAATAAAAACTCTGAAAACTTGGGGGAGGGCAAATAAAACCACCTGCAGGCCAAATTTGGTTCGCGGGCCACCAGTTGGGGAATCCTGCTCGAGTGTATTGAGTCTTTAAAAATCCTGGTGCACAGTTAAGACATCTTTCAGTTCCTTGAACCTTTAGGGAGTATTTTGTTTGTGTTGAGAAAACTGAGAAAAGTAAACAATTCTGACAACTGCTTGTCTTCTTTAGGTGAGATGTTTCTGAGTTAGATGTTTGTGGGAACATTTTGGAGGGCATACAGACAGTATTGTTCATTTTGTTAGGTTATTATATTTGTGAGTGCCTTTGAATCTCTGTCTAACTTGACAATTTCAAGTTATTCTTCCCTTGAGAATAATACAATGGTTTGTTTGAGACTTGAGAGTACACTGATATACATATTCATTAATCTTTTTAAGGCTTGTTTTCAAGAACATCTAAAAAATGACTCCAGCTGAGACTGAGTGAATTTTGATGGGGGCAGACATTGAACTAACTAATGTATTTTGTCTGATATTATTACACAATACACTTGACATCAACATAAAAAGACACATGAAGACATGGCATACTTTAATGGCATCTCAGTTAATTATTTGTCTATTATCTCTCAAGTTCAATGGAAAGTAAAAATAAAGAAAATAGTGATTACTCACAAAACCAGGACATAAAAATACCATTCTTTGATTTTCACGAAATGTAATCCATATAAGGGTTATTTGGAGTAAGGATTGTTGACATATATTTGAATTTTGTATTTAAAAGCATAATTGAACATGTTTTTTTTTAATCATAGTTGACATATTTATGATATGTTATCGAGGTCTACTTTAAGTCTCCATCATGTTTCATCTGTAGGTTTAAGCAAAATGTTGTGTCATATGAAGCTTTAGCGCTTGCTCTGTAATTTGAGTAGTATTTTGATTTCAATAACACTTTTCTTAAAAAGTGTTATTGAACTTACTCACTTACTTACTTAACTTTTCTTACATCAGTAAGAACTTTGATATGCCCTTAGAGTATATTATATTCAACAATATATTGAAAGATTAGCCAAATCAAAGATGGTGTTTTTTCAATATTCATGTTAATATTTTAAAATATCCATTAATGTATGTAAGAAAATTGTTATTGAAATCAACACCTACAGATGAAACTTTAGGGAGTCTTAATTAAAAGAGGCCTCAATTGGGTTTTATGTTGCACAATTTGAAATTGTTTTTTACATTGGATAAAATTAGAGACTCTGAGCCAGAAAATGATATCATATCATACACTGCAGTTGAGGAATAATGGGAAAGCAATTCTGCTTTGAAAGTTGGTAAACTTGTAACCGCACTTTTGAGAAAAGGGCCCTTGAATGTTTTGGTACACTACTGGAGAGCTCTTCTTTGTCTAGACCTATTCACACCCTATTAAGCCTTAGCCCCATCCATCTCTTTACAGATTCACATGTGAGGCCATGTGCTAAACAGAGTGAGTAGTGTAGTAAACAACAAAAGATTAAGACTAAAAGTGGTGAAAGTCATAGCAAAAATGCACTTGATCTAGTCTAGTCCTATGTGCTAATCTGACTTTGGTGCAGGTCATGTTGTTCTTCACATTACCGTCTCTGGTAAACACACACTATATCAAACAAAATCAATGTTTCTTTGTCACATGCACAGGATAGAGATGGTGTAAACGGTACAGGAACATTTTTACTTGCATATCGGCATAGTAGCAATATCAAAATAGAAAGTGTCCAGATAAAAAATATAATGTAAACATGTTATAATGGATATTATATGTTCAAAAGAACTAATGTTTGCTAACCCGCTAGCTTATAGTGTGCCTTAACTTGCAATGAAAACAACTTTCCGATAAAAGAACGTATAATATGTGAAAATGTAGCTAGACTCTTACCCATATACATGGATGAACACTTCACAGCAGACTGGAACCCCTTTAACTAAGTAAGATGTCCTGTGTAATTTCTGTTTTGTTTGTGCAGCTTGTTTGCCCCCCGTTGTGTCAAGTCACTCTGGTTCACACTGACCTTGTGCAGAAAGTCGTCGTTGTTCCACTGATCTTTGTCGATAGCGCCTGCTAAATTCAAGGCAGCAATGTTGTTGAGATCAGTAAAAACACTTTTGCAGTTCTCCATGGCTGTTATATCTTTAAAAAAAGTAACAGTAGCAAGAATTATCTTCTGTTTTAGTCAAGCTCTAACTGTAATTAATCTACTCTGATGTGGGTTTATGGCTCACTTAGTTTTTTCACTGCTTGGGGGCTGTTTCTCACCATGCTTGTTCAGAAGGGACTTTTTACCAATATCATTTTATAATAAATGGATGTTTAATTTCTTTGCAGGGCGTTCTGGGATGTTGAACATTTCAGGCCCAGTGCCCCAGCTGTCTCTCACCCCGCTGTCTAGATCCCCCCTTGCCTTGTCTGTGAAGGAGGCTCCTTCACTTGAAACTAATCCTCCAGGTGTAAATTGGCAGGAGGTGGGCAGGTTGGAGGGGACGGTAGTGGTGGTAGAATCTTGATGCTGGAGATATTAATATTTTATTGCTATGTCTGTGAGCACCCGGTTGAAGAGGCATTGGTGGGCGGAGTTGCGCCCTGATCTGCAGGGATTTTCGTCTGAGACAGAACAAGGCAGAGGCTCTTTAGAAACTACGTTTAAATTAAGGAGAGAGGAGGCTAGCTCACTTCAATTGCAAGAAGAAGCAATATTTCTCCAAAGACTGCTTGTGTGGAGTGAATGGTCACTTTTTTAATAGATTTCACTTCCCTCTGAATCCATGTAGGCATAGCTTTAATTTTTCATTCTAAATGAAAGCTGAATCCCCTGTAATATGTCACCACTTTCAGTTGTATCACTCTTTTCTATAGTGCAACGCTTTTAGTGTTTCTTAGATGTGCTGTTGAATGGGACGTTACAGTACGATGGCAACTCACAAGCCCCTGAACAAACCATTACACTGTCAAAGACCATCACTGAAGTATACTTGTATGTCTTACCTCCAGACTACATTATACTACATTTTTTCATTCTAAACTCAGCAAAAAAAGAAACGTTCTTTCAATGTCAACTGCGTTTATTTTCAGCAAACTTAACATGTGTAAATATTTGTATGAACATAACAATATTCAACAACTGAGACATAAACTGAATAAGTTCCACAGACATGTGACTAACAGAAATTGAATAATGTGTCCCTGAACAAAGGGGGTTCAAAATCTAAAGTAACAGTAAGTATCTGGTGTGGCCAGCAGCTGCATTAAATACTGCAGTGCATCTCCTCCTCGTGGACTTCACAAGATTTGCCAGTTCTTGCTGTGAGATGTTACCCCACTCTTCCACCAAGTCACCTGCAAGTTCCTGGACATTTCTGGGGGGAATGGCCCTAGCCTTCACCTTCCGATCCAACAGGTCTGAGATAGATGTGCTCAATGGGATTGAGATCCGGGCACTTCGCTGCCCATGGCAGAACACTGACATTCCTGTCTTGCAGGAAATATTTCGCAGAATGAGCAGTATGGTTGGTGGCATTGTCATGCTAGAGGGTCATGTCAGGATGAGTCTGCAGGAAGGGTACCACATGAGGGAGAAGGATGTCCTCCCAGTAACGTACAGTGTTGAGATTGCTTGCAATGACAGCAAGCTCCTTCCAATGATGCTGTGACACACCGCCCCAGACCATGACGGACCCTCCACCTCCAAATCGGTCCCGCTCCAGAGTACAGGCCTTGGTGTAACGCTCATTCCTTCGACGATAAGCGCAAATCCGACCATCACCCCTGGAGAGACAAAACCACGACTCGTCAGTAAAGAGCACTTTTATGCCAGTCTTGTCTGGTCCAGCGATGGTGGGTTTGTGCCCATAGGTGATGTTGTTGCCGGTGATGTCTGGTGAGGACCTGCCTTACAACAGGCCTACAAGCCCTCAGTCCAGCCTCTCTCAGCCTATTGCAGAAAGTCTGATGATGCAGGGAGTGTGCATTCCTGGTGTAACTCGGGCAGTTGTTGTTGCCATGCTGTACCTGTCCCACAGGTGTGATGTTCGGATGTACCGATCCTGCGGAGGTGTTGTTACACGTGGTCTGCCAATATGAGGAAGATCAGCTGTCCATCCTGTCTCCCTGTAGCGCTGTCTCACACTACGTACATTGCAATTTATTGCCCTGGCCACATCTGCAGTCCTCATGCCTCCTTGCAGCATGCCTAAGGCACGTTCACACAGTTGAGCAGGAACCCTGGACATCTTTCTTTTGGTGTTTTTCAGAGTCAGTAGAAAGGTCTCTTTAGTGTCCTAAGGGTCCTTTCATAACTGTGACCTTAATTGCCTACCGTCTGTAAGCTATTAGTGTCTTAATGACCAGATGCAAGTTCATAAGCTAGTTGGTGCATGATGCATGTTCATTAAATGTTTATGGTTCATTAAACAAGTATGGGAACGCATGGGAAACAGGGTTTAAATTCCCTGAATACCGTAGCCCCTCCCTCTCGTTAGCTCTGATTGACTCCGGAGCTGCCAGGAATCTGTTAGATAGCGCACTGGACACTGCATTACGCATCCCTTTGTTTCCCCTACAGTCACCCATTCCGGTTCAAGCCCTGGATAATCGTCCAATAGGGACAAGGTTTTTCTCGAAGAACCAGGCTACATGCCTGCCTCCTCATCGCCTCTGGGACTGTGCCATTGACCTGCTGTCTAACTCAGCCCTCCCGAGAGGACACGTCTATCCCCTCTCATATGTGTAGACCGAGGTCACGGAGACCTAGGTACAGGAGAGCCTCCAGCAAATTTTTAGCCGCCCTTCTACGTCACCAGCCTCCTCAAGCTTCTTTTTTGTGAAGAAGTGATAAAATGATGTTGAAAGATAATGATAAAATAATTCCACTCTGAAACCTTATAATTGTATGAAATTGATTAGAATCATAAAATTATAATCTGATGATATGTGTAGTTTTAGTCAGAATTAGATTAAACAATGTATCTGTATAGTGGAAAAACACAGAGTGTCTGAGCAAGGCGTAGTTTAGGATTTGAACTTGTATGTGTGCGCTGAAGGAAAAAAACAGAGAACAATTAAACTGTGTTTGGACCGACCTTGCTTGGCCTCTGAGAAACTTATGATAGCATAGGGAGTACTCCTCAAGGTTTCCCTAATCTCTGGGAAATGGAACTGTCGGCTGGGTAGTGATACACAGTGGTGAGAAGTATGGAGAAGGATAAAACTCACCTACTGTTTGTGTGTATGTATGTGCGTAGGATACCTACTGTTTGTGTGGAAGTCTGTGCGTAGCTATAAAATTTATGTTTTTGTATAATGGACTTCAGAGCATTCTCGTGACTAAACTGTACTATCTTTTTGCATAAGCTGAGTCTTTGACTAATTATTATTAAGCCCATGATCTTACAGATCTCGGAGATTGGTCAGAGCTATTGATTGTCAGTTATTAACATTGGGATTGAAAATTCTCGCGACAAGAAGAAAGATGTGGGAATGCGCCCCTGCACTGATTATCGAACTCTGAATAAAGCCACCTTTAATAGATGTATCATGTAGTGTGTGTGTGGCAGGCTTACAATAATGCAAAAAAACCTAAATTTGAGAGTGCGCTGACCCTGATGCTAGAGGGGGTACACAGCACCATCATTAAGTTTGCTGACGACACAACAGTGGTAGGCCTGATCCCCTACAACGATGAGACAGCCTATAGGGAGGAGGTCGGAGACCTGGCAGTGTGGTGCCATGACAACAATGTCTCCCTCAATGTGAACAGGACAAAGGAGCTGATATTGCACTAGAGGAGAAGGCGTGCCGAACAGGCTCACATTAAACCTCTAGTGACTCCCCATCCCGCATGCAGGAGCGTAATCATCGCCCGAAACGAATTAGCATAACGCAACGAACATAAATATCCCTAGAAAATATTCCTATTCATGAAAATCACAAAGGAAATATATTGAGACACAGCTTAGCCTTTTGTTAATCACCCTGTCATCTCAGATTTTCAAAATATGCTTTACAGCCAAAGCTAGACAAGCATTTGTGTAAGTTTATTGATAGCCTAGCATAGTATTTTGTCCAACTAGCAGCAGGTAACTTGGTCACGGAAATCAGAAAAGCAATCAAATGAAATCGTTTACCTTTGATGAGCTTTGGATGTTTTCACTCACGAGACTCCCAGTTAGATAGCAAATATTCCTTTTTTCCAAAAATATTATTTTTGTAGGCGAAATAGCTCCGTTTGTTCTTCACGTTTGGCTGAGAAATGGCCCGGAAATTGGAGTCACAAAAACAAAAACAAAATATTCAAAATTAGCTCCATAATATCGACAGAAACATGGCAAACGTTGTTTATAATCAAGGTGTTTTTCAAATATGTATTCGATAATATATCCATCGGGACAATTCATTTTTCAATAGGACCGATTGGAGTAATGGCTACCTCTGTATTTTATGCGAGAATCTCTCTGGGAGCATCAGGTGACCACTTACGCAATGTAGCCGCTTACGGGTATTCTTCAACATAATTGCGTAAAACTACGTCACAATGCTGTGGACACCTTCGGGAATACGGAAAAAGAGTAATCTGGTTGATAGCCCATTCACTGCTCAATAGGGACTCAATGGAACGTAGTTTTCTATCCTAAGCTGTCAATTATATGCATATTCTAGCATCTTGTCCTGACAAAATGTCCTGTGTATTACTTCCAAAAATGAAAATACTGCCCCCTAGTCACAACAGGTTTTAACATCGACGAGGTTGTAGTGGAGCGGGTCGAGAGTTATTAACATCCTTGGTGTCCACATCACCAACAAACTATCATCGTCCAAACACACCAAAACAGTCATGAAAAGGGCGCGACAACACCTTTTCCACCTCAGGAGACTGAACAGATTCAGCATGGGTCCCCAAAAGGTTCTACAGCTGCACCATCCTGACCGGTTGCATCACCACCTGGTATGGCAACTGCTCGGCATCTGACCGCAATGCGCTACAGAGGGTAGGGCGTACGGCCCAGTACATCACTGGGGCCAAGCTTCCTGCCATCCAGGACCTATATACTAGCGGTGTCAGAGGAAGGCACAAAAAATAGTCAGAGACTCCAAGCACCCAAGTCTTAGACCTGATTCTCTGCTACCGCATGGCAAGCGGTACCAGAGCTCCAAGTCTAGGACCAAAAGGCTCCTCAACAGCCTCTCTCTCACTCACTCACTCACTCACTCACTCACTCACTCACTCACTCACTCACTCACTCACTCACTCACTCACTCACTCACTCCCCCCTCTGACGATCCCGCAGGCGAAGAAGCCAGATGTGGAGGTCCTGGGCTGTGGTAGTGATGCAAATTCTTTAAAACGACATTGGATGTGGCTTACGGTAAAGAAATTAACTTTAAATTCTCTGGCAACAGCTCTGGTGGACATTCCTGCCATCAGCATCCAATTGCACACTCCCTCAACTTGAGACATTTATGGCATTGTGTTGTGTAACAAAATGTGTGCTTTTTATTGTCCCCAGCACAAGGTTCACCTGTATAATGATCATGCTGTTTAATCTGCTTCTTGACCAGCTAACCTGTCAGGTGGATGGATTATCTCGACAAAGGATTAAATGCTCACTAACAGGGATGTAAACACATTTGTACACAACATTTGAGAGAAATAAGCTTTTTGTGCACATAGAACATTTCTGGGATCTTTTATTTCATCTCATGAAACATGGGACCAGCACTTTACATGCGGCTTTATTTTTTTCCCAGTGTACCTTTTACTCCACACATTTTCCCTGACACCCAAAAGTACTCATTGTGTTTAGAATGCTTAGCAGGACAGGAAAATGGTCCAATTCACGCACTTATCAAGTGAATGTCCCTGGTCATCCCTACCTCTTCTGCTCTGGCTGACTCACCAAACACACATGCTTTGTTTGTAAATTATGGCTGATTGTTGGTGTGTGCCCCTGGCTATCTTTAAATAAATAAAAATAAGAAAATGGTGCTGTCCAGTTTACCTAATAAAAGGAATTTTAATGATTTATACTTTTACTTTTAATACTTGAGTTTATATTCATCATTTACATTTAATTTGGATACTTACGCATATTTAAAATCAAAAACGTTTAGACTTTTACTCAAGTAGTATTTTACTGGGTGACTTTCACTTTTACTTGAATCATTTTCTATGAAGGTATCTTTACTTTTACTGAAGTATGACTATTGGGTCCTTTTTCCACCAAAACAGGAGGTGAAGCAAGCAAATTACAGGAAGAATTTGGCAACATTATTTTATCTGACAACTCGTGTTTAATATACAGATTGGGTGATCCAAAGTGACTTGGAAATAAGCTTCTGTCAAATAACTTATCCAGAGAAGGCAGGCTACAATCTGCTAAGCAGAATGAGAACAGAGAGAAGGGACAGATACCAGCAGGAGGAAAAACGTCTGCCTTAACTTTATGGGGAGCAAGACAATTATAGTTTGTTCCTTAACCTTTTACACAACTGTAATTAACTCCATCTGTTAATACTCAAGTGTTATCTGCCCTGAGAGCAGGAGTTGCTTGTCGGTGTAACGACATTCAGAGGTGGAAGAAGGATCGGACCAAAGCGCAGCGTGGTAAGTGTTCATGATGATTTGTTCAAAACGAACTGAAGACTGAAATACAAAACAAACGATGTGAACAAAATGAAAACCGAAACTGTACCGTGTGGCCCAAACACTCACACGGAAACAAACACCCACAAACCAAAAGTGAAACTCAGGCTACCAAAGTATGATTCTCAATCAGAGACAACTAACGACACCTGCCTCTGATTAAGAACCATACTAGGCCGAACACAAAAACCAACATAGAAAAACAAACAGACTGCCCACCCCAACTCACGCCCTGACCATACTAAAACAAAGAATAAAATAACAGAACTATGGTCAGAGCGTGACAGTACCCCCCCCAAAGGTGCGGACTCCGGCCGCAAAACCTGAACCTATAGGAGAGGGTCTGGGTAGGCGTCTGTCCGTGGTGGCGGCTCTGTCGCAGGACGTGGACCCCACTTCACCATAGTTTTTGTCCGCCTCCTCAACCACCCCCTTTGCCTCTTATGAGCGGCGACCCTCGCCGCCGACCTCTGACTGGGGACCCAGTCCTCTGACTGGCCACGGGTCCCGAATAGACGGGAGACTCCGGCAGCTACGGAGTGAAGGCCGATTCCGGCGTCGCTGGCGTGACAGGCAGCTCTGGCGGCTCCTGGCTGACTGACGGCTCTGGCGACTCCTGGCTGACTGCCGGCTCCTGGCTGACTGGCGGCTCTGGCTTCTCCTGGCTGACTGGCGGCTCCTGGCGGCTCAGGACAGACTGGCGGCTCCTGGAGGCTCAGGACAGAATGGCGACTCTGGCGCCTCAGGACCGACTGGCGACTCTGGCGGCTCAGGACAGACTGGCGACTCTGGCGGCTCAGGACAGACTGGCGACTCTGGCGGCTCAGGACAGACTGGCGACTCTGGCGGCTCAGGACAGACTGGCGACTCTGGCGGCTCAGGACAGACTGGCGACTCTGGCGGCTCAGGACAGACTGGCGACTCTGGCGGCTCAGGACAGACTGGCGACTCTGGCGGCTCAGGACAGACTGGCGACTCTGGCGGCTCAGGACAGACTGGCAACTCTGGCGGCGCTGGGCATGAGGAAGGTTCTGGCAGCACTGGACAGGCAGGAGCACCTGTAGGGAGGAGACGGAGAGACAGCCTGGTGCGGGGGGCTACCACTGGAGGGCTGGTGCGTGGAGGTGGCACCGGATAGACCGGTCCGTGCAGACGCACTGGAGCTCTTGAGCACCGAGCCTGCCCAACCTTACCTGGTTGAATGCTACCCGTAGCCAGGCCGCACTGGGCTGTGCTGGCGAACTGGGGACACCATGCGTAAGGCTGGTGCCATGTAGGCCGGCCCGAGGAGACGCACTGGAGACCAGATGCGCAGAGCCGGCTTCATGGCACCTGGCTCGATGCCCACTCTAGCCTGGCCGATAAGAGGAGCTGGGATGTAGCGCACCGAGCTAAGCATGAATACTGGGGACACCGTGCGCTCCACCGCATAACACGGTGCCTGACCAGTACAACGCCCTCTCTCTCCACAGTAAGCAGGGGAAGTTGGCGCAGGTCTCCTACCTGCCTTCGCCACACTCCCTGTGTGCCACCCCACAAGAAATTTTGGGGGCTGCCTCTCGGGCTTCCTTGCCAGCCGTGTTCCCTCGTATCGCTGGCTCCTCTCTCCGGCTGCCTCTGCTCTCCTAGCTGCCTCCACCTGTTCCCATGGGAGGCAATCCCTTCCATCCAGGATCTCCTCCCATGTGTAGCAACCCTTGCCATCCAAAACGTCCTCCCATGTCCAGGAGTCCTGACATCGCTGCTGCTGCTGCCCATTACCACGCTGTTTGGTCCTTTTGTGGTGGGTGTTTCTGTAACGGCATTCAGAGGTGGAAGAAGGATCGGACCAAACTGCAGCGTGGTAAGTGTTCATGATGATTTATTCAAAACGAACTGAACACTGAAATACAAAACAATAAACGATGTGAACAAAACGAAAACCGAAAACCGAAACAGTACCGTGTGGCCCAAACAAACACCCACAAACCAAAAGTGAAACCCAGGCTACCTAAGCATGATTCTCAATCAGAGACAACTAACGACACCTGCCTTTGATTGAGAACCATACTAGGCCGAACACAAAGAACAACATAGACTGCCCACCCCAACTCACGCCCTGACCATACTAAAACAAATAATAAAATAACAGAACTATGGTCAGAACGTGACAGTCGAAGGGGGAACAACATTTAAACTAATCTGCAATCGATCTTAGAACATATAGCAGTTGAACTCTGTTGTGAGAGTTTTTTTCATATACATTCTGGTGCGAAACAAGCTTTCACCCCTGTCAGATAAAGCAAGTGTTTAAACAAATGCTGATGCTAAATATCCCTTTCAACTGCAGCAGATGGTGGAGTCCCCTTGTACTGCACCGACTGCACCCAAAATGGTTCGAAGATAAATCATTTTCCACAAGGTAAATGCTTTTCAACAGGTAGCTAATTTGTGTGATCCTGGGAAGCGCTTTCAGTAAGCTTTTGTCTGAGGTAAGACACATTACCTGTTTATTGGTCTTTCTATAAATAATGGGGCCAATGTGTGACATTGGGATAATATTTTAAAAATGGTTTGAAGCAAAAATACATTTGACACAGTTCCACATGTTTATTAGAGGAATAAAGGTGAATATATACAAATTGACCCATAACTCCATCTATACAACAACATAGGACTAGGACTATAAATCCTTTCAAGCATGGCCGGCAAGTCAAATTCAAAGGGTTTTCAGGGACTTTTTCAACTATTTACAGTAATTGTGATTTTCAAGGACCTCAATGATACACAATTGTATAATTTATACAATTTTACATATAGGGCCTAACAGGAGTGCAACTTCGGTTTTTAATAATATATATATATATATATATGCAGTACCAGCACCAAAGTTTGACACACCTACTCATTCAAGAATTGTTCTTTATTTGTACTATTTTCTACATTGTAGAATTATAGCAAATACATGAAAACTTCAAACAAAGTAGCCACCCTTTGCCTGATGACATCTTTGATGACAGCTCATGAGGTAGTCACCTGAATTTCTTTTTCAAATAACAGGTGTTCCTTGTTAAAAGTTAATCTGTGGAATTTCTTTCCTTCTTAATGTGTTTGAGCCAATCAGTTGTGTTGTGCCAAGGTAGGGGTGGTATACAGAAGATAGCCCTATTTGGTAAAAGACCAAATCCATATTATGGCAAGAACAGCTCAAATAAGCAAAGAGAAACGACAGTCCATCATTACTTTAAAACATGAAGGTCAGTCAATTTGGAAATTTCAAGAACTTTGAAAGTTTCTTCAAGTGCAGTCAGAAAAACCATCAAGAGCTTTGATAAAACTGGCTCTCATGAGGACCGCCACAAGAAAGGAAGACCCAGAAGTTCATTAGAGTTAACTGCACCTCAGTAATTGCAGCCCAAATAAATGCTTCACAGAGTTCAGGTAACAGACACATCTCAACATCAACTGTTCAGAGGAGTAAGGCCTTCATGGTCGAATTGCTCCAAAGAAACCACTACTAAAGGACACCAATAATAAGAAGAGACCAAGACACACGAGCAATGGACATTAGACCAGTGTAAATCTGTCCTTTGGTCTAATGAGTCCAAATTTTAGATTTTTGGTTCCACCCGCCGTAGCTTTGTGTCTGCTGGGCAACAGAATACTGGCTTATATAGCTGAAGAAGGAGTTGGTAATTGAAGACAGCTGCGTCCTCTGACGAGAGGGCGGGGTCAGCTCCAATCATCAATGGGGCCGACCAATCAGCTGTGTGGGGAGAATTTCAGGAAGCCATTTCCTGAAACATACAGTCACAAATATACAAACCACAACACAGAAACTGGGGAACGTAACAGACATGAAGGTCAGTTAATGCAGGACATTTCAAGAACTATGATGAAACTGGCTCTCATGAAGACCGCCACAGGAGTTCATTAGAGTTAACTGCACCTCAGAATGCAGCCCAAATAAATGCTTCACAGAGTTCAAGTAACAGACACATCTCGACATCAACTGTTCAGAGGAGACTGCGTGAATCAATCCTTCATGTTCAAATTGCTGCTAAGAAACCACACCAATAATAAGAAGATACTTTCTTGTGCCAGGAAACACGAGCAATGGACATTAGACCAGTTGAAATCTGTCCTTTGGTCTGATGAGTCTGATTTTTGTTTCAAACCGCCGTGTCTTTGTGAGAAGCAGAGTAGGTGAACGGATGGATGATCTCCGCAAGTGTGGTTCCCACCGTGAAGCATGGAGGAGGTATGATGGGGTCGGGGAGCTTTGCTGGTGACACTGTCTGTCATTTATTTAGATTTCAAGGCACACTTATGCAGCATGGCAATGATATTCTGCAATGATATGTCATCCCATCTGGTTTGCGCTTAGTGGGACTATAATTTTATAACAGGACAATGAACTAACACACCTCCAGGCTGTGTAAGGGCTATTTGACCAAGAAGGAGAGTGATGGAGTGCTGCATCAGATGACCTGGTCTCCACACTCACCCGACCTCAACCCAATTGAGATGGTTTGGGATGAGTCGGACGGCAGAGTGAAGGAAAAGCAGCCAACAGGTGCTCAGCATATGTGGGAACTCCTTCAAGTTGGTTGGAAAAGCATTCCAGGTGAAGCTGGTTTTGAGAATGGGTGGCTACTGTAAAGAATCTCAAAAATAAAATATTTTTAGATTTGTTTAACACTTCTTTGGTTACTACAAGATTGGATATGTGTTATTTCATAGTTTTAATGTCTTCACTATTTCATTACAATATAAAAAATAGTCAAATTAAAGAAAAACCTGTGAATGAGTAGGTGTGTCCAAACTTTTGACTGGTGCTGTAGTTATATTTTAAAGAAATGTTCCTTTCTTATTTTAACCAAACCCTACCATCCCTTCCCCAATTGAAGTAAACTAATGGACAACAACACTTAACCATCTACTTCCAGATTATACAGTTGAAGTAGGAAGTTTACATACACCTTAGCCAAATACATTTAAACTCAGTTTTTCGCAATACCTGACATTTAATCCTAGTAAAAAATCCCTGTTTTAGGTCAGTTAGGATTACCACTTTATTTTAAGAATGTGAAATGTTTGAATAATAGTTGAGATAATTATTTATTGCAGCTTTTATTTCATTCATCTCATTCCCAGTGGGTCAGACGTTGACATATACACTCAATTAGTATTTGGTAGCATTGCCTTTAAATTGTTTAACTTGCGTCAAATGTTTTGGGTAGCCGTCCACAAGCTTCCCACAATAAGTTGGGTGAATTTTGGCCCATTCCTCCTGACAGAGCTGGTGTAACTTAGTCAGGTTTGTAGGCCTCCTTGCTCGCACATGTTTTTTATTTTCTGTCCACACATTTTCTATAGGATTGAGGTCAGGGCTTTGTGATGGCCACTCCAATACCTTGACTGTGTTGTCCTTAAGCCATTTTGCCACAACTTTGGAAGTATGCTTGGGGTTATTGTCCATTTGGAGGATCCATTTGCGACCAATCGTTAACTTCCTGACTGATGTCTTGAGATGTTGCTTCAACATATCCACATAATTTTCCATCCTCATGATGTCAACTATTTTGTGAAGTGCACCAGTCCCTCCTGCAGCAAAGCACCCCCACAACATGATGCTGCCACCCCTGTGATTCACGTTTGGGATGGTGTTCTCCCCCTTTTTCCTCCAAACATAACGATGTTCATTATGGCCAAACAGTTCTATTTTTGTTTCATCAGACCAGAGGACATTTCTTTAAAAAGTATGATCTTTGTCCCCATGTGCAGTTGCAAACCATAGTCTGGCTTTTTGATGGCAGTTTTGGAGCAGTGGCTACTTCCTTGCTGAGCTGGCTTTCAGGTTATGTCGATATCGGACTTGTTTTATTGTGGATATACAGTGGGGCAAAAAAGTATTTAGTCAGCCACCAATTGTGCAAGTTCACCCACTTAAAAAGATGAGAGAGGCTGGATTTTTAATGAGTTTATTTGCAAATTATGGTGGAAAAATAAGTATTTGGTCACCAACAAACAAGCAAGATTTCTGTCTCTCACAGACCTGTAACTTCTTTAAGAGGCTCCTCTGTCCTCCACTTGTTACCTGTATTAATGGCACCTGTTTGAACTTGTTATCAGTATAAAAGACACCTGTCCATAACTTCAAACAGTCACACTCCAAACTCCACTATGGCCGAGACCAAAGAGCTGTCAAAGGACACCAGAAACAAAATTGTAGGCCTGCACCAGGCTGTGAACACTGAATCTGCAATGGGTAAGCAGCTTGGTTTGAAGGAATCAACTGTGGGAGCAATTATTAGGAAATGGAAGACATACAAGACCACTGATAATCTCCCTCGATCTGGGGCTCCACGCAAGATCTCACCCCGTGGGGTCAAAATGATCACAAGAACGGTGAGCAAAAATCCCAGAACCACACAGGGGGGGACCTAGTGAATGACCTGCAGAGAGCTGGGACCAAAGTAACAAAGCCTACCATCAGTAACACACTACGCTGCCAGGGACTGAAATCCTGCAGTGCCAGACGTGTCCCCCTGCTTAAGCCAGTACATGTCCAGGCCCGTCTGAAGTTTGCTAGAGAGCATTTGGATGATCCAGAAGAAGATTGGGAGAATGTCATATGGTCAGATGAAACCAAAATAAAACTTGTCTTGTTTGGAGGACAAAGAATGCTGAGTTGCATCCAAAGAACACAATACCTACTTTGAAGCATGGGGGTGGAAACATCATGTTTTGGAGCTGTTTTTCTGCAAAGGGACCTGGACGACTGATCCGTGTAAAGGAAAGGATGAATGGGGCCATGTATCATGAGATTTTGAGTGAAAACCTCCTTCCATCGGCAAGGGCATTGAAGATGAAACGTGGCTGGGTATTTCAGCATGACAATGATCCCAAACACACCGCCTGGGCAACGAATGAGTGGCTTCGTAAGAAGCATTTCAAGGTCCTGGAGTGGCCTAGCCAGTCTCCAGATCTCAACCCCATAGCAAATCTTTGGAGGTCGTTGAAAGTCTGTGTTACCCAGCAACAGCCCCAAAACATCACTGCTCTAGAGGAGATCGCATGGAGGAATGGGCCAAAATTCCAGCAACAGCGTGTGAAAACCTTTTGAAGACTTACAGAAAACATTTGACCTCTGTCATTGCCAACAACGGGTATATAACAAAGTGTTGAGATAAACTTTTGTTATTTACCACCAAATACTTATATTCCACCTCACCGCACTGGCCTGGCTACGGGGAGCATTCAACCAGGTAAGGTAGGGCAGGCTTGGTGCTCGAGAGCTCCAGTGCGCCTTCACGGTCCGGTCTATCCGGTGCCACCGGAGGGCTCCTGCTCAGCGCTGTCAGAGTCTTCCTCCTGCCCAGCGCTGCCAGATTCTTCCGTCTGTCCTGAGCTGCCAGAGTCTCCCGTCTGTCCTGAGCTGCCAGAGTCTCCCGTCTGTCCTGAGCTGCCAGAGTCTCCCGTCTGTCCTGAGCTGCCAGAGTCTCCCGTCTGTCCTGAGCTGCCAGAGTCTCCCGTCTGTCCTGAGCTGCCAGAGTCTCCCGTCTGTCCTGAGCTGCCAGAGACTCCCGTCTGTCCTGAGCTGCCAGAGTCGCCCGTCTGTCCTGAGCTGCCAGAGCCGCCCGTCTGTCCTGAGCAGCCAGAGTCGCCCGTCTGTCCTGAGCTATCAGAGCCCGCCGTCTGTCAGGAGCTGCCAGAGCCGCCGGTCAGCCAGGAGCTGCCAGAGCTGACAGTCAGCCAGGAGCTGCCTGGCTGCCTGGCGGCTCTGGCAGCTCCGCCAGTCAGTTGCCGGAAGCTGCCGGAATCTCCCATCCATTCGGGACCCCTGGCTTGGGTCCCCAGTCCAAGGTCGGCGGCGAGGCGGGTAGAGAGGCGGAGAAGGACTATGCTGGAGTGGGGTCGCGCCAGAGCCGCCACCGTGGACAGACATCCACCCTATATGTTTAGGTTTTGCGCGGCCAGAGGGGGGTGGTACTGTCACGTTCTGACCTTAATAAAATAACTATGTATTTGTTTTAGTATGGTCAGGGCGTGAGTTGGGTGGGTTGTCTATGTTCTTTTTTCTATGTTGTGTTTTGCGTTTGGCCTGGTATGGTTCTCAATCAGAGGCAGGTGTCGTTAGTTGTCTCTGATTGAGAATCATACTTAGGTAGCCTTTTTTCACATGTGTTTCGTGGGTGATTATTTTCCTTGTCAGTGTTTTGTTTCCACACGGAACTGTTTTGGTTTTTCACATTGTCGTTTATTGTTTTGTTCAGTGTTCTTATTAAAAAACCAAGATGAACACGTACCATGCTGCGTATTGGTCCGATCCTTGCTACTCCTCAGAAGAAGAGGAAGAGGAAAGCCGTTACAACGATAAAGGGTTTAAATGTTCGGGATGATGCGAATTTTCGCAGTTTTTTGTAAAAAATCGCGCAACATTTCAACGTCCTGCTACTCATGCCAGGAATATAGTATATGCATATGATAAGTATGTGTGTATAGAAAACACCCTGAAGTCTCTAAAACTGATTAAATCGTGTCTGTGGCTATAACAGAACGTGTTTAGGAGTAAAAATCCCAGGGAAAACTGTTCTCCAAAAACACAAAAAAAATATTCATCCGCCAGTCAATGTATTGTCTAAGGCGACAGACAAAAAACGAGGATTCCATTACAATGCCTACAGCTTCCACACGATGTCGCCAGTACTGGCATATTTTTGCTACTTTATCCTTGGTTAGATGACGTATAGGCACTTTCTTTCTTGGGGCTCACCGCAGGATTTTATGAAAGTGAAAACATGGAGGTTGATTTCAAGACTTGCTGCTATCGAATACAGATCGCCCTGTGATCAATTTGATAGATTATTAACGTTTATTAAAACGTAAAGTTGGTTTAGAAAAGTAGTTTGAAGTGATTTGAAAAATTTTATAGGCAACTGTTGTAATTTTAAAAAGTGACGTTGCGTCTTGTAAAGCGGAATTTTCCTGGATCAGACCGGTCTTCATGAAATGACATTTTGGGTATACAGTGACGGATTTAAGACCCAATTGTGATGTTTATGGCACATATAGGAGTGCCAACAGAGAAGCTCGTCAAAGGTAATGAATGTTTTATATTTTATTTCTGCGTTTTGTGTAGCGCCGGCTAGCGCAAAATCTGTTGTTTAGGTGACTTCTGGTATTTTGGGGGGTGCATGCTATCAGATAATAGCTTCTCATGCTTTCGCCGAAAAGCATTTTACAAATCTGACTTGGTGGCTAGATTCACAATGAGTGTAGCTTTAATTCAGTACCTTGCATGTGTGTTTTAATGAAAGTTTGAGTTTTATCAAAAACTATAGGTGGCGCTCTGAAATTTCCGCTGATTGATGTTCCTGCACTGGGATTACATTCTGCGTCATCCCTAACAGCTTTTAATGTAATGACGAACAAATTTGGCAGATTTATATTATTAATGACTTACAACAGCTGTAACAAGTTGTCCAGTGTTGGAAATCCTCATTGGTACCCTAGATTATAGTAAGACCATCATACTGTATTGATTCCAATACCTGTCAGGTGCAATTATTCTAGCCGCACAGGTACAGGATCCACGCTAGACACTGATACAGACAAAACCCTATTAGTGTGACACCCCATTATACATAGAGCATTAGAAACACAGCGCTGGAGAGAGGGGGGGGTGTAGACAGTGATGTAGTATTTGATGTAACTGTTAACGTAAGGATAATTTGGGAAAAATAAAATGCAGCATGAAACATGTGTCCGTGCATGTGTGTGTGTGTGCACGTGGGTATGAATGAGTGCAGTCATTAACCGTAAGCATATGCCAAGTTCATCCCCTGAGGGGTACATGTCTCATGCTTGGGTTGCTGTGTGATTGGTCTAACTGTGGAATTGTTTCACCTCTGCCGCATGCTGCTGTTCTAGTGGTGCCCTGCCTACATTTCTCAGAGTCCATACTCTATATTCCAGCTGATTGAATTTTGACTTTGAAATATGATAAGTACACATTTACTCTGATGGAAACAAATTAGAGGGCTGGCTGAATTGAGAATAATGTAACTCTATGTTAGGGGGCAGAGGAGTGGAATGGAGGGAGGGGAGTGTTGATGTCAGTGACAGATGTCTTGGTAATTATAGCTGCTGAAAACGTTCCCGGCACATAACATATAAATCTGTTTCACTGGGGTAGATATTACACAAGTTGATCACACAAATCAATGGCCAGCATTGTTTAAATGGCTGTGTGATGTGATATATCTGTTAAATCCACTAATCCATTGGTCTCCAAAGGTGAAGGTCCTGTCCTGAATCTTCTAATCCTCTGCTCAACATCACACAGAGCTCTTCTCAGTGCCCTCAGGCTTGCTCTCTGTCAGCAAGTTAGGTCAGCATTCCATCAACATGCTGGCACAGCCACATAAAGAATGAGCCCTTAGCTGCACACTGACCGTGGTTCAGCCATCAATACCAAATTGTCCCATCCATCCTTTGCACAGGGAAAAGAAAGCAGCATATCTTAGGTTAGTAAACACGGAGTGACCCATTTCTTCTTCTCCCCCCCACCACCACCTCTCCCACTCCCTCTCTCTTTCTTTCTCCAATAACTGGTATTTTCAACACTCTCCTAAATGAGGCTCTCACTCGTTAAGTCAATAAATTGAGTCATGTTTTTTGTAAAAGGTCAGCAATATATTCTACAGCTTCTTCTCTATCTGTGATGTGTGTCCGCTGCAGTCACCCTGGTCGGTTCGCCTACATTCCTCTGATGTGGCCACAGATGTCATGTAATGAAATATATTGGAGTCAGGGCTCAGAGAGTGAAATGTCATGTCTGGGCTCCATGGCAGGGCCTGCATATTGAGAGGAAGCAGTCTGGATGAGACAGGGTTTACTCTGCATTAATTTAATCCTGCTAAGAGTCTGGTGTCTCACAATGCCCCGTCCTTCCTGGAAAAGGCCACAGGGAAAAGTAAATCTACTCAAGGAAAGTGTAACGGCGTTCTTCGTTTGTCTAAAGAGAGTCGGACCGAAATGCAGCGTGTTTGTTACTCATGATCTTTAATGAATGAAAACTAAACGATACATGATATAACGTGAAACCTAATTACAGCCTATCTGGTGAAACTACACAGAGACAGGAACAATCACCCACAAAATACAAAGCGAAACCAGGCTACCTACGGTTCCCAATCAGAGACAACGAGAATCACCTGCCTCTGATTGAGAACCGCCTCAGGCAGCCAAGCCTATACAACACCCCTAATCAGCCGCGATCCCAAATACTACAAACCCCAATACGAACATACAATATAACATAAACCCATATCACACCCTGGCCTGATCTAATAATTAAAGAAAACACAAAATACTAAGACCAAGGCGTGACAGAACCCCCCTAAGGTGCGGACTCCCGGACGCACCTCAAAACCATAGGGAGGGTCCGGGTGGGCGTCTGTCCATGGTGGCGGTTCCGGCTCGGGACGTGGACCCCACTCCATTAAAGTCATAGTTCCTCCCCTTCGCGTCCTGGGATAATCCACCCTCGCCACCGACCATGGTCTAATAGTCCTCACCCAGAACCCCACTGAACTGAGGAGCAGCTCGTGACTGAGGAGCAGCTCGTGACTGAGGGGCAGCTCGGGACTGAGGGGCAGCTCGGGACTGAGGCAGCTCGGGACTGAGGGGCAGCTCGGGACTGAGGGGCAGCTCGGGACTGAGAGGAAGCCCAGTACTGAGAGCAAGCCCAGTACTGAGAGTAAGCCCAGTACTGAGATGAAGCTCAGGTAGGTAGTAGGCTCCGGTAGATCCTGGCTGGCTGGCGGATCTGGAAGATTCTGGTTAACTGGCAGATCTGGAAGAGAACGGTTGACTGGCAGATCTGGAAGAATCTGGTTGTCTGGCAGATCTAGAAGATCATGGCTAACTGGCGGATCCTGGCTGACTGGCGGATCCTGGCTGACTGGCGGATCCTGGCCGACTGGCAGATCCTGGCCGACTGGCAGATCCTGGCCGACTGGCACTTCTGGCGGATCCTGGCTGACTGGCACTTCTGGCGGATCCTGGCAGACTGGTGGATCCAGGCTGACTGGTGGATCTAACTGATCCTGACAGACTGGCGGCGCTGGGCAGTCTGGCGGCGCTGGGCAGACTGGCGGCGCTGGGCTGGCGGGAGACTCCGGCAGCGCAGTAGAGGAGAAAGGCTCTGGCTGCGCTAAACAGGCGGGAGACTCCAGCAGCGCAGGAGAGGAGAAAAGCGCTGGCTGCGCTGAACAGGCGAGGTGCACTGAAGGCCTGGTGCGTGGTGCTGGAACTGGTGCTACAGGATCGAGGACACGCACAGGAAGCCTGGTGCGGGGAGCTGCTACCGGAGGACTGGTGTGTGGAGGTGGCTCTGGATAGACCGGACCGTGCAGGCGCACTGGAGCTCTTGAGCACCGAGCCTGCCCAAGCTTACCTGGCTCGATGCCCACTCTAGCCCGGCCAATATGAAGGGCTGGTATGTGCCGCACCGGGCTATGCACCCGCACTGGAAACACTGTGCGCTCCATAGCATAACATGGTGTCTGCCCGGTCTCTCTAGCCCACCGGTAAGCACAGGGAGTTTGCGCAGGTCTCCTACCTGGCATAGCCATACTCCCTTTAAGCCACCCCCCAATAATTTTTTTGGACTGCTTTTCGGGCTTCCTTGCCAACCGTGTTCCCTCGTATCGTCGGCTCCTATCTCCGGCTGCCTCTGCTCTTCTTAGTGCCTCCACCTGTTCCCATGGGAGGCGATCTCTTCCGGCCAATATCTCCTCCCAAGTGTAACAACCTTTACCATCCAACACGTCTTCCCATGTCCATTCTCCGAATAATTCATCCTCCTTTTTTTCTGCTCCAGCTGTCGCTGCCTGTTTACACCAGCACCTCTCCGCTTTAGCCGGCGTGTCTTTTTTTTGACTCCATTCGCCTACAGCCCTCTTCGCACTGTTCCAGCGAATCCCAGGCGGGCTCCTGCACTCTCTCTGGGTCGGCCGCCTACCTGTCGATTTCTTCCCACGTCGTATACTCCATGCCTCTGCTATCCATAACGTCCTCCTTTTTCTGCTCCAGCTGTCGCTGCCTGTTAACACGCTGCTCGGTCCGAGTGTGGTGGGTGATTCTGTAACGGCGTTCTTCGTTTGTCGAAAGAGAGTCGGACCGAAATGCAGCGTGTTTGTTACTCATGATCTTTAATGAATGAAAACGAAACGATACATGAAATAACTCAATACGAAAACAACAAACGGAACGTGAAACCTAATTACAGCCTATCTGGTGAAACTACACAGAGACAGAAACAATCACCCACAAAATACAAAGTGAAACCAGGCTACCTAAATACGGTTCCAAATCAGAGACAACGAGAATCACCCGACTCTGATTGAGAACCGCCTCAGGCAGCCAAGCCTATACAACACCCCTAATCAGCAGCGATCCCAAATACTACAAACCCCAATACGAACATACAATATAACATAAACCCATGTCACACCCTGGCCTGATCTAATAATTAAAGAAAACACAAAATACTAAGACCAAGGCGTGACAGAAAGCTTGTATTGATTATTGTCACCTTTAGTTTGCTGTGATAACCATGCCAAAATTAAAGAAGTCTTAGATAATTTTTCTGATGCTGTTTGCTGGTATCATTTACCTTCTTCAGCCAATCGTCCTGACTATGGCTTCTCTATAAGATCAAATACAATTTGTTCTGAATGCTTTGCAGTTGATACAGCTCTGAGACAACTTAGAACTTTGACAGGAGACAACCTCGCAAGTATTTGTCATGTACTGGACTCTGAACCCCATTCTAGACATATTGTCTGAGATTTAGAAATTTTAGCAAGGAGTCCTTAGGGAAGTAATGTTCTCAGTCTTGCATTTGTTTGATGTTTCTTTTCTCCCCAAGATAACTATTTGTCAGGCTATAATGGCCCTACCTGCTTTATAAAGAGATGCTGAGAGCTTGATGGCAGTGATAAGTGCCTGATAAAAGACCAGATCAGTGTTTGGTACGACTTAATCACTCGATCACTCATGTCCAGTTCAAGCACTAACAAACAGCCCACAAAACCTGCTCCAAACATTTTCACAACATCTGTGTTTGAAATTTGGTCTCTTCAAGCCTAAGAAGATAAGCAGGCCTTGCTCCATTGAAAGCCCATTAATATTTATACATTCATTTCATACCTTGTTTCACCCGAGTTGGAAGGGCTGGCTGTTTGTGGAATAATGAATGGAGCCCAAGGGTCCTATTAAGCCGATGACTAATTCGGATAAATCCACTCGCCTCACCAGCACACTCAAACCGTCTTGTCTCCTCTTCAAACAACAGTGACAGCCAGAGCGCTAAACCGTTTGTCCTTTTACTCTCCTATCCTACCCAAGCTGCTCATACAAGATAATCTAATGTGTGGACAGGGCTCCTGTGAGTGGGAGTGGATGGGCCATGTCTGTTTTTGTCAGTCTTAGAGCGAGAGAGAGACACCTTTCTTGTGTGTGTAATGGTGCAGGTGGAATGGCAGGGTTTGTGGGAAATATTCAGGAACTGTATTCTAACAGCCAGATAAATAGACCTGAGTCAAACCGTCTAGGTGGATTACTATAGATGTGATACATCCATAGCCATAGCTGAAAAATCAGAATGCAATCCTCCGCATTCCCATACGTTTTATTAATAATAATTCAAAATAAAGTAGTGCACTGGGCCTTTACTAGTGGACCAATATAACCATCTGCAGCTCATCTCAGGCAAAAAGATTTGTTGAGCTAGGTGGCTAGGTGGCTAGGCTAGGGTTTAGGGTTAAGATTAGGGTTAAGTTTAGGAGTTAGGTTAAAGGGTTAAAACTTGTTATGGCTGAGATCCCGCTACCAGGATCGATTTGACAACAGCCAATGAAAGTGTAGGGCACCAAATTCAAACAACTGAAATCTCATAATTAAGATTCCTCAAACATGCAATTATTTTACACCATTTTAAAGATAAACTTGTTGTTAATCCCACCACAGTGTCCGATTTCAAAAAGTCTTTACAGTGAAAGCACACCAAACGATTACGTTAGGTCACCGCCTAGTCACAGAAAAACACAGCCATTTTTCCAGCCAAAGAGAGGAGTCAAAAAAAGCAGAAATAGAGATAAAATTGTGTCGAAATCTGCACGGAGCCTTCATCGTGCACTGCCACTTTAAGAGCGCATGAGCAGTAAGGAAGGAGGAAATAAAGAGAGCTCATTCAGCTCTTTGGGGAGGAGCTCTAGGTGGCGTGACAGTTTGATTGTGTGGGCTGTGCTGCAGAAGTTTTGTTTGTTTTCAGCGTGTGTAGTTTTTAAAGTATTTAACTCAATCATCGGTGTAATCGCTCTAGGTCGTGTTTTTTCCCGTTTGGGACTGCGCCCGTTATGGATCGCATGGATTACTAGCAACATTGTTGCGAATCTTTAACATACAACCAACAAACCATCGGACAGTCAGACAGTACACCGGCACGCATATTATTGCAAATCCTCTGTTGATGACTGGGTTCTCTCTTATATGAAGTTGCTGTTAAATTGCTCTGCCATTATTAGTATTATTATTAATGTATGAGGTATTCTTGTTGGGGTTACCCCTGTGCTGTGATGTGTTTTATATGGTGTGTATTCTTTTTTCTCTCCACTGGCTATCTGGTACACAGGCTACACTCTAGGCAGTCTCTTCTGCTGATGTGTGTGGGTCTGGTAGTGGTACTCTCTCTATTCTACTCTTTTCCTTTCGACATGGTTAATACCTGCCTGGCGCCCAAACAAAATCATTTTTTACCCCTCTCTAATAAATACCGCTACAAAATGAATCACTAACCTCTGATGATCTTCATCAGATGACACTCATAGGACTTCATGTTACACAATACATGTATGTTTTGTTCGATAAAGTTCATATTTATGTAAAAAAATCTGAGTTTACATTGGCGCATTATGTTCAGTAGTTCCAAAACATCTGGTGATTTTGCAGAGAGCCACATCAATTTACAGAAATTCTCATAATAAACATTGATTAAAGATGCAACTATTATGTATGGAATTATAGATACACTTCTCCTTAATGCAACCGCTGTGTTAGATTTTTTTTTTTAAAGCGGAAAAAGCACACCATGCAATAATCTGAGTACAGCGCTCAGACAACAAAACAAGCCAAACAGATACCCGCCATGTTGTGGAGTCAACCTTTGTCTTTAGAATTGCAATGGAATGCAGGGCGGTAACACGTGAGCGCGCTTGATCAGCTCATGCCACTCCTGCAGAGCCCTGACTCATTCAGCTCTCATTCCCCCCTCCTTCACAGTAGAAGCATCAAACAAGGTTCTAAAGACTGTTGACATCTAGTGGAAGCCTTAGGAAGTGTTATTTGACCGCATAGACACTGTATGTTCAATAGGCAATGACTTGAAAAACGACAAACCAAAGATTTCCCACTTCCTGGTTGGATTTTTTCTCAGGTTTGTGCCTGCCATATGAGTTCTGTTATACTCAGAGACATCATTCAAACATTTTTAGAAACGTCAGAGTGTTTTCTATCCACATCTACTAATAATATGCATATCTTAGCTTCTGAGCCTGAGTAGCAGGCAGTTTACTCTGGGCACCTTATTCATCCAAGCTACTCAATACTGCCCCCCAGCAATAAGAGTTTTATGTAACCAACTGTCTTATGTAACCATACACTTTTAGAAATAAAGGTGCTATTGAATAACACTTTTGGTTCCAGGCAGAACCCTTTTGAGTTCCATGTAGAATCCTTTCCACAGACGGTTCTACATGGAAACCAAAATAGTTCTACCTGGAACCATAAAGGGTTCTTCTATGGGGACAGATGAAGGACCGTTTTGGAAGTCTTTTTAATAAGAGTATAACAAACATAACATATCATAATAATTGAAGTGTCACAGATGTACATTTACTATGTTATGTCTAGTCTATGAGACCAGGCTGGGTACATAAGTAAAATATTCAAAGGACAAATGCATGCATCGTATATATGTGCCTAAAGGCAAACTTAAATTCAATTTGGACTTTTTCAACATTTTTTTCTCAAGGTTCTGTTACAAAGCCACTGCTGGCAATCCCTTCTTTGTCATAAGAAATTAAATCTAGCATGTTGTTCCATCCATGACAGGCATAAACAAACGGGATAAATGGGAGAGATTTGCATTTTCACTCATGTTGCATTATAGAAGTTAAGTCAGCAGGTTAAAACAAAGGTTACAGATATCACTTCTCACAGGATTTATATTATTTCCCCAGGATGGAAAATCTATCTAATAATACTGTCTAATCCTCTCAGAAAACTATTCACCGTGAGGGGAAAAATAGGACTTTTCCAGTTCCCTCACGTACCCTCAACGGTCCAGCACAGTCATTTTAAACAGGAAATACACATAACATGTAATGCCACTAGGTGATTACAGAGACACTATTATATGTACTGTAGGACACATAACTAAATGGGCAGTAGTAACAGTTGTTTAAATACTGTATCTATGTATGATTACAGTTACCACATTTTTGAGGCACCCCACCATTAATATTCACCTTACATAACTAGCTGAATGGTAAGAATTCTAATGAACTTCTTGAGGGTGGACCTAATGGACAGGTTACATAAGTTACCATCTCCACAGTGAACAGCTGAACACATTTTCTCTTTATAACGGAGAGAAAGAAATAGACACATACCAGGAATGATACACAGCCCTAGGCTCCAGTCAGTGGCTTTTGGGCCCACAAAGACCTCTCATGTATTAATTTAAAAGTTCTTTGATTTCCTGCCTCACCGCAGTGTCAAGCAAAGGCTGTAACAGAGGCTCTGGAGGCTGATTGTGAAGCAGTGTGAGTCCTTCCATAGTTCTAGGAGCCATATTGATCTGTAACACCAGGTTATGAGAGGGGACATAGGAAGAGGCTGTGTGAAGGTGAGGTGACTGACTCACGCTGAGGCCAAACACCCAGGAAAATGCTCTCTCTCTCTCAGGTCACCTCAATACTGCAGTTTGAGCAATAGCACTTATGGTTTGAGATGATTGAGGACTTTTATATCTTTCATCTTAAATAGAGAAGTCTGTCTACCATTGGAATACACTGCAACACAGCTTCATAGACAATGAGGGGAGAATTCCAGCCCGAGTTAAGTGTAAATGGAATGTATTTTCCCTTTTGACGCACTTTTCTCTCTATGCGTATTCCGACCTTGATCTTTAAAACAGTCACCATTGGCCTCATGGTGAAATCTCTGAGTGGTTTCTTTCCTCTCCATCAACTGAATTAGGAAGGATGCCTGTATCTTTGTAGTGACTGGGTATATTGATACACCTTCCAAGTGTATTGAGTTTAATGGCTGTAATAGGACAAAAACTGAGGATGGAACAACAACATTGTAGTTACTCCACAATACTATACTAAATGACAAAGTGAAGAAAAAATATTATTCCTGCAAAGAAATTCTACAAATATTCCAAAACATGCATCCTGTTTACAATAAGGCACTAAAGTAAAACTGCAAAAAATGTGGCAAATAAAATTATTTTATGTCTTGAATTTTCTTCCAAAGCGTTATGTTTGGGGTAAATCCAAAACAACACATCACTGAGTACCACTCTTCATATTTTTAAGCATAGTGGTGGCTGCATCATGTTATGGGTATGCTTATCACCGACGAGCTCTAGGGAGTCTTTCAGGATAAAAAAGAAACAGAATGGAACTAAGCACAGGAAAAATCCTTGAAGAAAACCTGGTTCAGTCTGCTTTCAACCAGACACTGGGAGATTAATACATCTTCCAGCAGGACAGTAACCTAAAACCAAAGACCAAAAAAATGATCAGTTCCTTACCATCAAATGCTTACTTACAAGCCTTCAACCAACAATGCAGTTCAAGAAAGAGTTAAGAAAATATTTTAAAGTAAAAAATTAAATAAAAAGTAACACAATAAAATCACAATAACGTGGCTATATACAGGGGTACCAGTACCGAGTCAATGTGCATGTGTACAGTAGTAGCTACGAATGCACAGTTAATAAATCCAAAGGCGCAACATCAGGAGACTTCCGGGAACGCTTGCGAAACACATCAACCTTTGAGGAATGAGAGAAGTGAAACATTCTCCCTTTGAGAGAAGTAACTACTCTGAAGATGCAAAGTAGTTTTGAGCCTGTCTTCATTATTTTAACATGTTATTAAGACAAACTGACATGTTTTCATTTTCGTCAATCTGCTTCTCCAACAGAAATTCCCCATCACACTCGTGGGCGATGTCATCGCAACGTTGGCTAGTTAAATTCATGCGGAGAACACGTATTAGTTGAGGTAACTTGTACATGTAGGTAGGGGTAAAGTGACTATGCATTGATAATAAATAGCGAGTAGCAGGTCTATGTAAATATTCAGAGTGGCAATTTGATTAATTGTTCAGGAGGCTGAAGAAGGCTGAAGAAATTTGGCTTGTCACCTAAAACACTCACAAACTTTTGCAGATGCGCAATCGAGAGCATCCTGTCGGGCTGTATCAACGCCTGGTACGGCAACTGCTCTGCCCACAACCGTAAGGCTCTCCAGAGGGTAGTGAGGTCGGCACAACGCATCACCGGGGGCAAACTACCTGCCCTCCAGGACACCGACACCACCTGATATCACAGGAAGGCCAAAAATATCATCAAGGACAACAACAACCCGAGCCACTGCATGGACCGAGAGACTGAAAAACAGCTTCTATCTCAAGGCCATCAGACTGTTAAACAGCCATCACTAACATCGAGTGGCTGCTGCCAACATACAGACTCAATTTCTAGCCACTGTAATAATAAAAAATTGGATGTAATAAATGTATCACTAGTCACTTAAACAATGCCACTTTATATCATGTTTACATACCCTACATTACTCATCTCATATGTATATACTGTATTCTATACCATCTACTGTATCTTGCCTTTGCCGTTCGGCCATTTCTCACCCATATATTTATATGTACATGATCTAAATCATTCCTTTACACTTGGATGTATAAGGTAGCTGTTGTGAAATTGTTAGATTACTTGTTAGATATTACTGCACGGTTGGAACTCGAAGCACAAGCATTTCGCTACATTCGCTTTAACATATGCTAACCATGTGAATGTGACCAAAAAATTTGGAATTGATTTGATTTGCTAGCTGTTCCGTAGCAGAGAGAACAGTCTATGACTTGGGTAACTGTAGTCTTTGACAATTTTTTGTGCCTTCCTCTGACACCGCCTCTTGTATAGGTCCTAGAAGGCATGAAGCTTGGCCCCAGCGATGTACTGCGCCATACACACTACCTTCTGTTGTGCCTTTTTGTCAGATGCCGCGCAGTTGCCATACCAGGCGGTGATATAACCGGTCAGGATGCTCTTGATGGTGCAGCTGTATAACTTTTTGAGGATCTGGGGACCCATTCCAAATCTTTTCAGTCTCCTGAGGGGGAAAAGGTGTTGTCGTGCCCTCTTCACGACTGTCTTGGTGTGTTTGGTGATGTGGACATCAGGGATATTGACTCCATCGAACCCGCTCTGCTACAGCCCTGTCGATATGAATGAGGGCGTTTTCGGCTCCCCTTTTCCTGTAGTGCACGATCAGCTTGTGTGTCTTGATTACGTTGAGGGAGAGGTTGTTGTTCTGGCACCACACGGCTAGGTCTCGAACCTCCTTCTTATAGGCTGTCTTATTGTTGTCGGTGATCAGGCACTGTTGTGTCGTCGGCAAAATCATTGATGGTGTTGTAGTCATGCTTGGCCGTGCAGTCATGAGTGAACAGGGAGTACAGGAGGGGACTGAGCACGCACCCCTGAGGGGCCCCTGTGTTGAGGATCAGCCTGGTGGATGTGTTGTTACCTACCCTTACCACCTGGGGGCAGCCTGTTAGGAAGTCCAGGATCCAGTTGCAGAGGGAGGTGTTTAGTCCCAGGGTCTATGGTGGGCACTATGGTGGGCACTACCTGAGGGCACTATGGTGTTGAAAGCTGAGCTGTAGTAAAGTAATAACATTCTCACATAGGTGTTCCTTTTGTCCAGGTGGGAAAGAGCAGTGTGGAGTGCAATAGAGATTGCATCATCTGTGGATCTGTTGGGGCGGTATACAAATTGGAGTGGGTCAAGGGTTTCTGGGATAATGGTGTTTATGTGAGCCATGACCAGCCTTTCAAAGCACTTCATAGCTACAGACATGAGTGTTACAGGTCGGTAGTCATTTAGGCAGGTTACCTTAGTGTTCTTGAGCACAGGCGGTCTACTTAAAACGTGTTGGTATTACAGACTCGGACAGGGAGGGGTTGAAAATGTCAGTGAAGACAGTTGGTCACTGCATGGTCACAGTACATGTCCTGGTAATCCATCTGGCCCTGCCGCCTTGTGAATGTTGACCTGAACTTCTTTTGGCTGCAATCCCGTTAACGGTAGCGATATTACAACAACCAGTGAAAGTACAGGGCGCCATATACAAAAGAACAGAAATTTCATAATTAAAATTCCTCAAACATACATGTATCTTATGTCGTTTTCAAGGTAGCCTTGTTGTTAATCCCACCACAGTGTCCGATTTCAAATAGGATTTACGGGGAAAGTACCACAAAAGATTATGTTAGGTCACCAACAACTCACTGAAATACACAGCCAATTTTACCAGCCTAAGAGAGAGAGAGAAAAAGCACAAAGAGATCAAATGAATCACTAACCTTTGATAATCTTCATCAGGTGACACTCATAGGACTTCATGTTACACAATACATGCATGTTTTGTTTAATAAAGTTAATATTTATATAAAAACATCTGAGTTTACATTGGCCCGTTACATTCACTAGTTCCAAAAACATCCAGTGATTTTGCATAGCCACATCGATTCAACAGAAATACTCATCAGAAATGTAGATGATAATACAAGTTATACACATGGAATTATAGATATACTTCTCCATAATGCAACCGCTGTGTCAGATTTTTTTTTTAAATTTACGGAAAATGAAACCCATGCAATAATCTGAGACGGCGCTCAGAAGTAAAAATCACCACAGCCGCAATGATGGCGTCAACATAAACAAGAAATGACATGATAGATATTCCCTTACCTTTGATCTACATCGGAAAGCACTCCAGGAATCCCAGGTCCACAATAAATGTTTGTTTTGTTCGATAATATGCGTTATTTATGTCCAAATACCTTCTTTTGTATACATATCCAAACGCTCATTCTGGTCAGCGTTACATCGGACAAAAACTTTTAAAAGTTATATTACAGGTCGAAGAAACATTTCAAGCTAAGTGCAGAATCAATAATTAGGATTTTTTAAAAACATATAGCTTCAATAAAGTTCCAACCGGAGTATTCCTTCTTGTCTTCATGGGCAATGGAATGCAAGTGGGTACCATGAGGAATAAGCGTGATCAGAAAATGGCTGCTTGATAGACACCTGATACATTCTGCTCCCATACACTCCCACAACACCATAGAAGTCTCATTAAAATGTATATTATTGGTTGACATCTAGTGGAACCCCTAGGCAGTGCAACATCATTAATATCTCAAGGGGATTTCGTTGGGGACTCTGGTGAATACATACAAAGCTCAGATTTCTCACTTCCTGTTCTGATTTCAAGTCAGGATTTTGCCTGAGTTTGTTATACTCAGACATCATTCAAACAGTTTTAGAAACATTAGAGTGTTTTATATCCAATACTAATAATAATATGCATATATTAGCAACTGAGACTGAGGAGCAGGCCGTTTACTTTAGACACCTTATTCATCCAAGCTACTCAATACTGCCGCCCTGCCATAAGAAGTTAAAGGTCTTACTCACATCGGCTGCGGAGAGCGTGATCACACAGTCGTCCGGAACAGCTGGTGCTCTCATGCGTGTTTCACTGTTATTTGCCTCGAAGCGAGCATAGAAGTAGTTTAGCTCATCTGTAGGCTTGTGTCACTGGGCAGCTCTCGGCTGTGCTTCCCTTTGTAGTCTGTAATAGTCCTGTATTGATGCTTTGCCTGTTTGATGGTTTGTCGGAGGGCATAGCAGGATTTCTTATAAGCTTCCGGATTAGAGTCCCGCTCCGTGAAAGCGGCAGCTCTAGCCTTTAGCATAGTGCAGATGTTGCCTGTAATCCATGGCTTCTGTTTGGGGTATGTACGTACGGTCACTGTGGGGACGACGTCATCGATGTGGTGTAATCCTCATTGCCGTCGGAGGAATCTTGGAACATATTCCAGTCGGTGCTAGCAAAACAGTCCTATAGCTTAGCATCTGCTTCATCTAACTACTTTTTATTGATCTAGTCACTGGTGCTTCCTGCTTTAATTTGTATTTATAAGCAGGAATCAGGAGGATAGAATTATGGTCAGATTTGACAAAGGTGGTCTAGAGTTTTTTTTTCTCCCCTGCACATTTAACATTCTGATAGAAATTTTGTAAAACGTATTTAAGTTTCTCTGCATTAAAGTCCCCGGCTAATTGGAGTGCGACTCTGGATGAGGATTTACCTGTTTGCCTATGGCAGAATACAGCTCATTCAATGCTGTCTTACCGCCACAGTCAGAGGCTGGCACTATGTAAACAGTTACGAAAAAAATGAAAACTCTCTACGTAGATAGTGTGGTCTACACCTTATCATGAGATACTATACCTCAGGCGAGCAATAGCTCAAGACTTCCTTAGATATCGTGCACCAACTGTTATTTAGAAAAATATATACTGAGGATTATTTGGGTAGATTTATAGGACTACTATTCAACCCCTATTGTACACTTTTCTCACTTTCCAATACTTCATGGATTGACCAACTGAATATGACAACTTTCAGGATGAATCCAGCCATTGTATTTTTGATTCACCAATATATTTTTTGCGTAAAGGCTCTCCAAATCAGATTTTTATTATTCATAAATATTTTAACTAACCCTAAATAATTTACAAGATCAGAGTATTTTTTATATTCCAACTGGTGCTTATTAAAAGGAGCAAAATATGTGTGTATTTACATGCCTTTCTTTCATCAATCTCTAATATTCTGAACCGTTGTCTCCATACATTCTATTTAGTCTGTCGAGAAGATTTGAATTAAAGGTACATCAAATTTAAAGGGATGGCTGAAATTTTACTGAAAGTGGGGTGATATATGTTTGTAGCCAAAACGGTTTGGACATTACAGACAGAAGATTGCACATCAACGTTTCCGACTTCAGATGAGTTCCATGGGAGTTGTAGGAGTCGTAACGTAACATGGAGAACAGTATCGTATTTATGAGAGTCTCATCTTTTCACAGAGTGGTCATATTAGTAGGCCAAACTGTTCAGACGCTACAGACGTTTTCGTGAGAAGACCGATTTTCAAGATGTCTCATGGTCTCACAAACATTGCTGTAGCTCGGCCACCTTCCACCGCAGATGCAGAAGCCCGACATAGGTGGACATGTAGTGGATTGAGACCCAGTCCCTCCAAATATATCTCTATCTTAAACTGACAGATTGTGGTGTACTGGAAAGGCATGTGGGTGTATACCAAGAAGTTTGTACAACAGTATGATGTCTGCCAGAAGTACAAACCAGACATTGGAAGACCTGCTGGGTATCTGCAGCAGACCATTGTGAACCATGCTAATGAAATGCTGGGAATTGAACTCATTGGGCTTTTTCCTACAATCTGGGGGAGCCTGAATTAATTCCTTTTGGTGGATTACTACACACACTGGGTGGAGTTGTTTCCACTCTGCAAAACGATTGCATACACCATTACTCCTATTCTGCTAAGGGAGATCTTTACCCAATATAGTCAGAGGTCCACAGCTCATCTCAATAATCTACAAAGAGCTCTGTACCTAACGGGGTGTAGTTGCCAAGCTGACCACGGCCTACCACCTACAGAACAACCTGACAGAGTGGGTAAACCGAACCCTGAAGAGGATGATTGCTTAATAATGTGTGTGGGATCAGCATGCCAAAGATTGTATCCTTTTCGTTTTCTACAGGCTTTATTGTTCATGCGGGGAGGAGTGTGGCAAAATCCTGTAAATACAGTGTGTGTGAGCTCTCGGTTGTTGTGGCAGTTTTCAATGTATGTGCAACTCATTGCAGAATACTTTTTTATTTTCACAATGCTTAGATTCTGAAAGTTCTAAATCAGATCGCCGGTGTTACCGACATGTCTAGAATCGCTCATTCCTTTGATCTCATGGATTATTAGCAACATTGTTGCGAAGTTTTTGTGAAACACAAACCCAAGTGTGTGACGGAGGTAGGAGCGCAATTGCAAGCATGAAGAACAGCTAAGACCATCATCTTTACACTGAAGCAGACTTTCTCTCATTGCGCTGCGCTCCCTTTTATGTTCAGTGTCGCTGGGGAACTATTATTGCATTGCAGGTCAGATTGACATTTGTGTTCAAGGGAGTGTGCCTTTGTTTATTATTTTTGAGTATTATTTGAACTGATTGATTTATTATGGGACTATTGTGAATTGGCCTGGGCCTTTTTGGGGGTGGACTACAAACATGCAAGCATTCACTCCTCACTCTGGGAATCAATACAGATTATTGTATGTTTGTTGCCTCTTTTGGTTTACTCCTGTGCTGTGACTTGTGTTTATATGGTGTGTCTTATCCATTCCCAAACAGGCTACACTCTTTGTGTGTGTGTGTGTGTGTGTGTGTGTGTGTGTGTGTGTGTGTGTGTGTGTGTGTGTGTGTGTGTGTGTGTGTGTGTGTGTGTGTGTGTGTGTGTGTGTGTTAGCAGTACTTTTTCCTCTCCTACTCTTCTCATATTGGCAGTGCAAATACCTGCCTGGCACCCAAACAAAAAACTTTACCCCTCTCTAACACTGCTACACCCTAACCCTTGTTCTAAACCTAACTGTAACCTTAGCAAGCAGTTGCTTATCACTGCAGTCTCATTTACATTTTAGTCATTTATCCAGAAAGACTTACAGGAGCAATTAGGGTTAAGTGACTTGCTCAAGAGCACATCGGCAGATCGTTCACCTAATCAGCTTGGGGATTCAAACTAGCAACCTTTCAGTTACTGTCCCAACGTTCTTAACCTCTAGGCTACCTGCCGACTGTTGGTATATAATGGGTTGTTGTTAACCAATGGTGACATTGGTGTTCTGCCACTTTCCTTCACACCAACAACACCAACTGATCCAACGGAGTATAAAATTATTTTCATACATATTTAAGCATACAGCATTGTAGACACTGATGAGCTAGAAATCCTAATATCAATGAAAATGGCTCTGAACATTGATTGTGCAGCGTTGTCTGCAATAGTAAGATCCCCTCTGAGGACAGAACTGGCCCAAACATAATGCATATGTGGAGACAGACATCTGAACTTGGTGATTTGTTACTCTGTGACACATCCTGCTCCTCTGTCACTTTAATGGCTGAATTTATTGTGTTCCTCTTATTAAAATCAGCCATAAAGCTGTGGCCAAGTGAGATGAACCTGATTCAATAAAACTCAACCCAACAGCTTATTTTCTACTTAACTGTGCTCTCTGAGATGGCCCTGCAGTATTAGAAATGTTTCATTGGAGTGTAACCTCTCTTCCTCTCTCTCCCTCTTCCTCTTCTCTTTTATTTGTCTCATGTTGACTGTGTAAGACTGGACAATTTACATAAAATCAACAAATCCTAGTCAGATGTGTGACTGTATTCTGAGGTTTTCAATAATAGAAGGGAGAAATGAATGCTTTATGGAGAGAGGCCAAGTAAATTGGCAATCTTTTTTGTGTGGTTGTGTGATCCTCCCTCCATGCGTTCATTAGTCCTAATGAGTTACCCCAATGCTTTCTAAAGAACTCCAAGGAGAACCAGAACTAATATTGCATGGTTGTAGAGAGAGGGTATCATGTTTGAATTACAACAAGAGAGAAATATAAAGTATTTAAAAAATGCTAAGTAACCATAATTACTATGCCGACATGATTACCCTAATTATAGTATATTACCCCTGCTCAAACTTCAACACGGTGTGTTGGGGGAGGGGGGTATTTTCGAGTTTGAAGCACAGTAGTTTGGAGATTCTGCAGATTATTATCTGTCCATGCTCTTTTTCTCAGCGAAAAATGGGGAAAGTCTTATGAAGACAAATTGAGCATATCACATTGCACGCCTCGGGATTAGACATAACTAATGAGTGAGCTACATCTGGCATAAGCATGACAATTTGAATATGTGATCTGCGCTTTACATTGAAATTACAGGCAGATGCATTAGCTCTTTTTCTTTCTCCCTCTTGCCCCCCCCCCTTTTCTCTGCATACCTCCCTACGCTCCAATGCCAAAATATATGTCCAAGAGATGCCATGACCAGCATTGCTTTTTCTATCCCACGTTCCTGTCACCTAAAGCTTCTAATCACCATTTCTCAAGGTTAAATGATTAGTTGTTTTTCCATTCAATCATCAAAACGATCAGCAGACTGCTGATCAATGAGACCTGCATCACTACTCTGGCTGAGAGGCAGTAAAATGGCAGACTTCGTTATTGACGTGTAGAGCATGCTGGGAGCTGGAGCACATGTGAGAATAATTAAAGTAAACTGTTTCTCCATAGACGGATTAGTTCATTAGCACATGTTTACGCGTGTAGTGAATAAAGAATGCATTAAATGCAAAAAATATTTTTATCCTTGAATATATATAATTCAGTAGAATATATAATGTTCAAAACATTAGGAACACCTGCTCTTTCCATGACAGACCAGTGATGCTTTTGAACCTTTTAGTGTCCATGCCCTGACGACTTCAGGCAGTTCTGAATGCAAAAGGGGGTGCAAATCAATATTAGGGTGTGCAACTCAATATTCCATATGGGGGTTTATAACAAATTCAAAGGATTAAATTTAGCCTCTTAAATAAACGTATTAAAATAAATGTAATTGACATGCCTTCACTTTGCACTCCTGACGATTTGTTGGTTACTGTTTACAAAAACAGTGTGATGTTTGTCTTATACTAATTCTTGTCTTTGGAATGAATAGCTTCCGGATACATATGCAGAACCACAACGTAACCTGACACCATGTTTTTGATATGCAGTACATTATGTATCACTCTGCCTCCAGTGGTGGAGAATTTCATCTCACTGCCTGACAATGAAGTCTGTTCAACTGTCAGCTCTCCAATATCCATCAACTAGATGACACAGGGATCATTCTTCCACTGGTGGGAGGCAACATTCCCATGCACAGTGACATGTTCTTCTGTCTGTGTCACACTGTGTTACCTGCCGACTGGTGGAGTTGTTAATAGGTGATGATAATCCAGCCGTTAATGACCCACTAGTCCAACCGAGTCCCCAAGAGAGCTCAATTTCTCTAGTGAACTCTTAAGGATCATCCTCTCTGCTCCAGTCCCTGTCTGATTTATGTCATTGTGATGTTGCTGTCGTGTGCAGTCAGGATGATTAAAAGTCACTTTAAAATGAAATGGCTGATTAAATATTGTATAATTAGATTCATACAGAGGATAAAATGCAGATGATGCACCAATATAGTGATTAACTGAAACAGCTCAGCGACTTGTCTGCCATACTGCTACCATGGGCCGATACCTGCCTCTGTCCCCCTCGTTTCCTTTTCCTCTTCACTGTTTTCTCTTAAAGGTTGTTTTACTCCATCCCTCTGTCATCTCCCCCCAGCCCCTTTCATTATCTCTCATTGTCATCATCCCACTTCATCCCTCGCTGTTTCTGCCGTCATCTGTCCTCATGTTAAAACAGTGTACAGTGCTGTCCTGAAGGGGAGATATAGTTTATTCCAAGTACACATGATACAACAGGTGTAAAACAGTACTGTGATTTCTAACCTTGAGAGCTCTTTCCAACAATGCAGTGATGATGATGATAAAAATATAGACCAGGGATATAAACATCTGTGTCTTTTTCATGACTGTGCTGCTGTGAGAGGGCCCTGTTAAAGAGTGTCTATGCGGCAAACTGAGGTTGAAAGTGTAATGCTGCTGGAATGTGAGAGAGAGGAACAACATTGACCGAAGTCATATATTTTTGAAGATACTGGGAGGGACGCTATCCCTTCACAAATGTTTAACCAATCCAGATAAAGCCTGTTTTACATGGCCGTTCATGACTCCGTGACAGAGTAATGATCTCTGCCCTAGGGAGCCATCTCATGGCTGAGAGCTCCTTGTGACATGGATACTTAACTGTGTGAGTTTGATTTTGTAGAGAACGATGCGATGCCTAACTGCCTATCTCAGATCCTCATTAGAGACACAAGATCATCTGTCAGCACGTCATCTCTCACAGAGGCCATTAGTCAGGCCAACGGCAACAACATGACACATTACAGCCACCCATCGGTACACCAGACATATCCATAATGACTCAACTGGTGATCAATCACTTAACCTGGACCCCCTTTAGAATACTACAGAGATGCATCCCAAATGGCACCCTATTCACTGTTTAGGGCCCTGGTCAAAAATATATTTGTTATTTATTTAACCTTTTTATGAGCAGGGGAGAGCCAGGAATAGGGTGCCATTTGGGGCGTAGCCAATGTCTTTATGCAGTGGAAGGACCATTTATTACTAGACACTCATATCAGTAGATAATGCACAGTGGGAATGTCTTGTAAACTGATGATCAGTATGTGAGAGTTGTAGTGTTATGATGATTAGGCAAATTGATGGTGAAATGCTTTCTGGCATGTCTATTCTCATACAGGTCTGGCCACACTCTAAAGTCCACAGTGAGAATCCACTGAGAAACGGTGGGATGCTTGCTTTCCTGTTAAACTGTTTTCCCTGGAGATCAAGCGAGTGAGAGAGAGACAGAGATAAAGACAGAGTGTGACAGAGAGAGAGTCCGCTCGTCTCCGTCTCATAGCCTGACACATACAGTACACACGGTCCTGATGCGTGTGTCACCACATTTTTATTTGTGCTCAATTAGAAGCAGCCTGACAAAACTGCCAGTCGATGGGAGAGAAAAAGTTGAGCTTGTGGAAGAAAGATAACTTTAATATAGTCCCTGACCATGCAATTACCTCTGCATTAAACTCTGCAATTCTCCCCCTGAAGAAATCAGCCAATTATTTGTCCTAATGTAATGGGATTCTCCTACAGTTTTCCATTTGTATTGAGAATCAGGCAGTGCGGGAGGAAGTCTGAAAGCTTAATCAGGTATCATCACTGTCAGAGGTAAACACTAGAGCTCAGATAGAAGCACCTACAATAACAGAGCTAATAATGATGAGGTGCTGTGTTAATGAGGAGGCATTGTATTGTGATAATGATGGGGTATTGTGTTGTTTTAATGATGGGGTATTGTGTTGTTTTAATGATGGGGTATTGTGTTGTTTTAATGATGGGGTATTGTGTTGTTTTAATTATGAGGTATTGTATTGTGATAATGATGGGGTATTGTGTTGTTTTAATGATGGGGTATTGTGTTGTTTTAATGATGGGGTATTATATTGTGTTAATGATGGGGTATTGTGTTGTTTTAATGATGGGGTATTGTGTTGTTTTAATGATGGGGTATTGTGTTGTTTTAATGATGGGGTATTGTGTTGTTTTAATTATGAGGTATTGTATTGTGATAATGATGGGGTATTGTGTTGTTTTAATGATGGGGTATTGTGTTGTTTTAATGATGGGGTATTATATTGTGTTAATGATGGGGTATTGTGTTGTTTTAATGATGGGGTATTGTGTTGTTTTAATGATGGGGTATTGTGTTGTTTTAATGATGGGGTATTGTGTTGTTTTAATGATGGGGTATTGGGGTATTGTGTTGTGTTAATGATGGGGTATTGTTAATGATGGGGTATTATATTGTGTTGTTTTAATGATGGGTATTGTGTTGATTATTAATGATGGGGTATTGTGTTGTTTTAATGATGGGGTATTGTGGATGGGGTATTATATTGTGTTTTAATGATGGGGTATTGTGTTGTTTTAATGATGGGGTATTGTGTTGTGTTAATGATGGGGTATTGTGTTGTTTTAATGATGGGGTATTGTGTTGTTTTAATGATGGGGTATTGTGTTGTTTTAATGATGGGGTATTGTGTTGTTTTAATGATGGGGTATTATATTGTGTTAATGATGGGGTATTGTGTTGTTTTAATGATGGGGTATTGTGTTGTTTTAATGATGGGGTATTGTGTTGTTTTAATGATGGGGTATTGTGTTGTTTTATTGATGGGATATTGTGTTGTGTTAATGATGGGGTATTATATTGTGTTAATGATGGGGCATTGTGTTGTTTTAATGATGGGGTATTGTGTTGTTTTAATGATGTGGTATTGTGTTGTTTTAATGATGGGGTATTGTGTTGTGTTAATGATGGGGTGTTGTGCTGTGTTAATGATGGGGTATTATATTGTGTTAATGATGGGGTATTGTGTTGTTTTAATGATGGGGTATTGTGTTGTGTTAATGATGGGGTGTTGTGCCGTGTTAATAATGGGGTGTTGTGTTAATGATGGGGTATTGTATTGTGTTAATGATGGGGTATTGTGTTAATGATGGGGTGTTGTGCCGTTTTAGTGATGGGGTATTGTGTTGTTTTAATGATGGGGGTATTGTGTTGTTTTAATAATGGGGTATTGTATTCATGATGGGGTATTGTGTTGTATTCATGATGGGGTATTGTGTTGTATTAATGATGGGGTATTGTGTTGTGTTAATAATGGGGTATTGTATTTTTTAATTATGGGGTATTGTACTGTTTTAATGATGGGGTGTTGTGTAAATGACTGGGTATTGTGTTCATGATGGGTTGGTTTGCCCTGTTAATGATTGGGTATTGTATTTTTTAATGATGGGGTATTGTGTTTTAATGATGAGGTATTGTATTGTGTTTTAATGATGGGGTATTGTGTTGTTTTAATGATGGGGTATTGTATTGTGTTAATGATGGGGTGTTGTGTTGAGATAGTGATGGGGTATTGTGTCATGTTAATGATGGGGTATTGTGTCGTGTTAATGATGGGGTATTGTGTTGTTTTAATGATGGGGTATTGTGTTGTTTTAATGATGGGGTATTGTGTCGTGTTAATGATTGTCAGGACCCGGTTACGAACCCGGGTCTCCGGAGTGAGAAACAGTCACTTAACCAACTGAGCCACGAATAGTTGGCAGAACCCAGAAGATGAGGCAGACACAGCAGTACTTGAGACGGTGTATTTAATGAAGTAAAAAGTGAAGTTCTTCAGGAAAACATGTAACTCCAACCTCAAAAGGAATTCCACAAGAACAAAGGTAATCCTCCAAGACAAAAGGGTAAATCCACAAGGTGGAAGGTATAGCACAAAAAGCCTCAACAAACAAACAAGAACAAAAAACAGAATTCCACAAGAGACCACCGGGATCAACAAGAGTTCACAGAGTACTAGGGCTGGGTGCTAACATACAAACACAGAGCAAAGGACTGAGGAAAACAAAGGGTTTAAATACAATCAGGGGAAACGAGGCACAGGTGCAAATAATAATGGGGATCAAGGGAAAACAAAAGGTCAAAAGGCACAATGGGGGCATCTAGTGACCAAATACCGGAACAACCCTTGCCAAATCCTGACAGAATCCCCCCCTAGGAACGGCTCCTGACGTTCCTACCAGCTCTCTCAGGGTGGAGGGCCCTGAACTGACGAATGTTGTCAGTGTCCAGTATGTCTTTGGCAGGAACCCAGGAGCGCTCCTCGGGACCGTAGCCATCCCAGTCCACCAGATACTGCCAGGACCGCTGCACCCGGCGGGAATCCAGTATCCGATGGACGGTATAAGCCGGCTGGCCTCCAATGACACGAGGCGGAGGGGGAGGTCTGTCTGCCGGGACAAGGGGAGAAAAAACAACAGGTTTTAATAAGGAAATGTGAAATGTGGGATTAATCTTAAGGGATCTGGGTAAGTGTAGGCGATAAGAAACTGGGTTAACTCTCCTGGCAACCTTAAAGGGACCGATGTATTTTTGGGACAGCTTGCGAGACTCCACCCGTAGTGGTAAGTCTCTTGTGGAGAGCCAGACTTTCTGGCCGGGGCGCAGGGTAGGCCCGGGACGGCGACGTCTGTTGGCTTGTTGTTGGTACCTCTGTGAGGAACGCATAAGACGGGTCTTCCTCCACATAAGCCGACAGCGTCTGACGAACTTCAAGGCTGAAGGCACTCTGACTTCTGCCTCCTGGTCCGGGAACAATGGAGGGGCATAGCCAAACTGACACTCGTGCGGGGACATACCAGTGGAGGAGGAGCGCAAGGTGTTGTGCGCGTATTCGGCCCAAACAATGAAGGGCGACCATGTGGACGGGTTGTTACGAGTCATACATCGGAGGGTGGTTTCCAGCTCTTGATTCATCCTCTCTGTTTGGCCTTTGGACTCCAGATGGTACCCTGAAGATAGACTGGCAGAAGCCCCCATGAGTTGGCAGAAGGCCTTCCAAAACCTAAAGGCGAATTGGGGACCTCTGTCAGAAACCATATCTTGAGGAATGCCGAAGACTCGGAACACATGATTAATTACGAACTCAGCCGTTTCCTTGGCAGAAGGTAACTTAGTCAGAGGGACGAACCTGGCCGCCTTTGAAAACCTGTCGATTATGACTAGGATAGTAGTATTGCCATGGGATGGAGGAAGGCCAGTAATAAAGTCCAACGAGATATGGGACCAGGGTCTGTGGGGAACAGGTAAAGGGTGAAGGAGTCCTTGCGGGCGGAGGTGAGAATATTTGCCCTGGCAGCACACGGGGCAGGCATTGACGAAAGTGGCAACGTCTTCTCTTATGGTAGGCCACCAGAACTTACGCTGGATGAACTCCAAGGTGCGACCTACGCCCGGGTGACAGGTGAGGCGAGAGGAGTGCCCCCACAGAAGGAGTCCTCACTGCCTTGGGGACAAACAACCGATTGGCAGGACCTCATTTCGGGTCCGGTTCAATAGCTTGAGCTCGTCTCACGGTATCCTCAACTTGCCACGAGATCGGAGCCACGATCTTAGCAGCAGGAAGGACAGGCATGTCCGTGTCATCTCGAATGGCAGGAGCGTAGACTCGGGACAGGGCATCCGGTTTGAGATTCTTCGACCCGGGCCGATAGGTGAGGATAAACTGGAATCGATTGAAGAAAAGAGACCATCTAGCTTGTCTAGAGTTCAACCGCTTCGCCTGCTGGATATACTCCAGATTTTTGTGGTCCGTAAGCACTTGAAACGGGTGAGAAGCCCCCTCGAACCAGTGTCTCCATTCCTTCAATGCCATCTTAACCGCTAGGAGTTCACGATCCCCCACATCGTAGTTCCTCTCAGCCGGGGTAAGCCGGTGTGAGAAGAAAGCGCACGGATGAAGCTTCTTGTCTTCACCCCTCTGAGACAGGACAGCTCCAACACCAACCTCTGAGGCGTCTACCTCCACCACAAACGGTTCATCCGTAGTCGGTAGTATCAGGATGGGAGCAGAGAGGACGCGCTGCTTGAGTCCTTGGAAGGCCGTCTCAGCTTCTCTTCCCCACAAAAACCTTGCATTGCCACCCTTGGTTAAAGCTGAGAGAGGGGCTGCCACCAAGCTGAAGTTCTTGATGAACTTGCGGTAAAAGTTAGTGAAGCCCAGGAAACGCTGAAAAATCCTTAACGGACTTGGGGGTGGGCCAATCCGCTACCGCCCCTACCTTCCTGGGGTCCATTTGGACTCGACCGGGTTCCACTACAAATCCCAGGAATTGTACTCGGGATGAATGGAATTCACATTTTTCCGGCTTAACGTACAGATGGCTGTCTAGGAGGCATTTGAGTACTTGTCTGACATGCTTTGTGTGTTCTTGAAGAGAGCTCGAAAAGATGAGGATGTCATCCAAGTAAACAAACACAAATATGTTAAGCATATCCCTAAGCACATCGTTTATGAGCGCTTGGAACACCGCTGGGGCGTTGGTCAGGCCGAAGGGCATCACCAAGTATTCATAGTGACCAGTAGGCGTGTTGAAAGCGGTCTTCCACTCGTCACCAGGTCTGATCCGCACAAGATGGTATGCGTTCCGCAGGTCAAGCTTAGTGAAAACAACTGCTTCCTGGAGCAGCTCGAAGGCTGTGGCCATAAGGGGTAGTGGGTAACGGTTACGGACGGTTATGGCATTGAGTCCCCGGTAGTCGATGCAAGGACCTAATCCACCGTCTTTCTTGGCCACAAAGAAAAACCCTGCTCCCGCCGGGGAGGTGGATGGACGCATGAGGCCTGCTTCCAGAGCGTCCTTGATGTAGGTATCCATAGCAGCTCGTTCGGGTGGAGATAGGGAAAAGATCCGACCCCTGGGGGCAAGTGCCCGGAAACAGTTCGATGGGGCAATCATAAGGTCTATGGGGTGGTAGCATGGTGGCCCTCTGTTTGCTAAATACAAGTTTGAGGTCATGGTAACACTCGGGAACTCGGGTCAGGTCGATGGATTCTAAAGACTCGGGAGTAGAACTCGGGGAATTCGGGAAAATACAAGTAGCTTGGCACGTAGGACCCCACTGCTTGATAGTGCCCACAGACCAGTCGATGTGAGGGTTATGGCTGTGAAGCCAGGGGTATCCAAGGACGAGAGGGAACTCGGAACAGGAGATCAAATGAAAGTTAATCAATTCCTGGTGTTGTGAAACTGAAAGTCGCAAGGAGGTAGTGACATAAGTGACAAGTCCAGATCCCAAAGGGCTTCCATCCAATGTAGTAACCCTCATGGGGTCACTTAGAGGTTCAGAGGGAACGCCATTCTCCTTCGCCCAGACACCATCCATGAAGTTACCTGCGGCTCCAGAGTCTACCAAGGCTTGAAGGTGAAGCTTGTGGTTGTCCCAGGAAAGGATGACTGGAATGAGCAGACGGGAGTTGGACGGATGGGAGGAGGTTATGTTTCCCGTTACAGTTCCCCCGGTCTGTACGGGACAGAGCGTTTCCCTGGAGCCCGGGACACGTGGAACGGAAATGGCCCGGTTTGCCGCAATATAGACAGCGTCGCTCCTCATCCGGCGGTCTCTCTCAGCCTGGGAGATGCATCCAATCTGCATGGGTTCCGGTGGAGCCAGCGAGGATAAAGGTGGGGACTCGGAGCTGGGACTGATAGGGGCTAGAGGTCTACGGATGAGTTCTCTCTCTCTCAGACGCTGGTCAATGCGTGAGGCCAACTTGATCAGGGACTCGAGATTGTCCGGTGGTTCCCAAGTGGCCAGTTCATCTTGGATAGTGTCGGAAAGGCCTTTCAGAAAGCACACCGTGAGCGCCTCGTTGTTCCAGCCACTCGCTGCTGCAACCGTGCGGAACTGGATGGCATAGTCCGTCACGCTGCGCCGACCTTGGTGGAGAGTCAGGAGCTGTTTGGCTGAGTCAGGACCACTGCTTGGGCCTTGAAACACTCGTTTGAATTCCTCAGCAAAGGCAGAGTAGCTGGCACAGCAGGAACTATGGGCATCCCACACAGCAGTAGCCCAGGCCAGGGCTTTTTCCGACAGCAGGATGATGATATATGCGATCTTAGACCGGTCGGTGGGGAACGACGAGGGTTGCAGCTCGAAGGAGAGAGAACATTGGGTGAGAAACCCTTTACAAGCACTTGGATCACCTGAGAACCGTTGGGGAGGTGGAAGACGAGGTTCAGCCAGAGGGTTAACTGCCATGGGTACGTGAATCTGAGGTACTGGGACGGGAACTGTTGCCGGGGTAAGTCGATCAGATATCTGCTTTATGGAAGTCAGCATCTCCGACAGAAGATGAGAATGTCTAGCCATTAAGGCCTCTTGCTGAACCAGGGCGGCTTTGTGGCGTTGGACAGTCTCCTGGTGGTGGGACAGCATGGCAACAAGGTCCTGGGAACCGGCTGCCTCTGGGTTCATTTTTGGCTCTGTGTTTCTGTCAGGACCCGGTTACGAACCCGGGTCTCCGGAGTGAGAAACAGTCACTTAACCAACTGAGCCACGAATAGTTGGCAGAACCCAGAAGATGAGGCAGACACAGCAGTACTTGAGACGGTGTATTTAATGAAGTAAAAAGTGAAGTTCTTCAGGAAAACATGTAACTCCACAACCTCAAAAGGAATTCCACAAGAACAAAGGTAATCCTCCAAGAGAAAAAGGTAAATCCACAAGGTGGAAGGTATAGCACAAAAAGCCTCAAAAAATACTCAAAAACAAACAAACAAACAAGAACAAAAAACAGAATTCCACAAGAGAGACAACCGGGATCAACAAGAGTTCACAGAGTACTAGGGCTGGGTGCTAACATACAAACACAGAGCAAAGGACTGAGGAAAACAAAGGGTTTAAATACAATCAGGGGAAACGAGGCACAGGTGCAAATAATAATGGGGATCAAGGGAAAACAAAAGGTCAAAAGGCACAATGGGGGCATCTAGTG